>NC_050593.1:21051803-21351803 GCF_013368585.1 Megalops cyprinoides
ACAGACTCACCACTGGGGGGCGACAAACATGCAGCCGAGCTTTACTCCCACTGCCTTGCTTGGAAAAAATATGTTCAGGGAGAAGGAGTGGGTGATGAAGAGACAGAGGGTGATTATTCAAAACACAAGCAGGAGTGTATCAATGAAGACTGTGTGAGTGTACGTCTGTGTATTCAAGCACAATGACACAGAGCGCATGATCATTATGCTGCTGGGAATGGGAGGGAACAATGGCCACTTCTTCTGCCATCATCCCATGTCTTTCCCCCTCCAAGGCAGGGCAGTCTCTGTTTAAAGCGGGGGACTGGTTAACCCTTGTAACTGCTCTGACAGAGCCGGTGTCTGGCAGTCAGGGGGAGGGGGCCTTCCTCTTGGGCTGGACTGACAGACAAGGATTCCTGGAATGTCATCAATGCTGTGAGCTTTGGGGGAGACCGGGCCGAAGCCAAAGGACTCGACCATCACAAAACAAGCTGCAGAATGTCAGTACATCACACTCTTTTTTTTAGGTTAGACTTCAGGTGTTTTCTGTGGGTTGGCCACTTAAAAGACTACAGTCAATGCAGTTCTACGGCAAGTGATAAAATGACCCCAACACCAAAATGGGTTTTGTATGATAGTTAAATGATTGCATAACATTACCAGGGTCTTGATTTTAGATCACTGTTGTTTTATTTTTAATTATGGTATAATGATAGTCTGCCATACTTTAGGAGTACAAGTGCAATATTGAGAGGTGTGTCTTCTATAACGAACAGGTAATATTCCTTTATATGCCAGAAACAATAGACTGGAACACTGCTCCAAACCCTTATGTACATGTATAATCTTCACCTAAAGAATCTACCTATGGTTGAGGCAAATGATGAACTATGGTTGAACAGCATTGCTGACTGATACTCAACAAGACTATTTTATGAAAATCCATGCTGCAACTAGTTATGATGACCTTTTTTTGATCATACAGACAGACCACAGTCTAGCTGAGTTGTAGGTGACCGATGACCGTTGAGTTTTAGGGACAGATGCTGTGATTACACGTTGTATGCATCAGAATTTTTCTCAAAGAAAATTCAAAATCTGTATATAGTACTGTATATAGTAACCAATGGGTGTTTCGAGATCTACACTGAAGTAGTCTTTTTTTCATTACTTTTCTCTCTACAGTATATATCAAGAATAAAATCGTCAGCGACAGAATATTATTCATAGAATAGACCATAAAAGTAAAAATAAATAAATAAATGAATAAATAAAAATAAAATACAGCCTGGACGATGGGTAAGCGTAACAGTAAAAAAATAGAACCATGATTGTGAGTGTAATCCAGTCTGGAATATGGCAATGAATAACCAGCGGAAAGGTTTTATATCACTGCAAACACAATGGCAGATGCACACACTGTTCAGACTTAGTTTATGACCCGTGTAATTGATGCGGTGGAGGGAGCTCAGTGAAAGGCTTTCAGTGTCGGCTCTAAGGCCTCCCGAGGCTGGCGTATGTGCTTGGCGTCTCAGGAGATCTCCCACACTGCTGTCCTGAGAACAGTGCTGTCTCTCTCCTGTGATAGACTGGGGAGGTCTCAGTGGCGGGCCTGGCATACTGCACCCAGCCTATGATCCACTGCATTCTAGGCCTCTCTGTATAAGCCTTCCATAACTCATGGAGCAAAGCCATGATCTGGAATCCAACAGCGCTGAAAGGCAAAACCTGCCAGACCTTTCCTCATATATACACACACACACACACACACACACACACACCCTTGCCTTTGGGGTGAGAAGACGTTGCTTGATGGTGCCGATGCACATGCTTATGAGTCAGAGCCAATTATCAATGAATAATCTAGGCAGTGACATCTGTCAGACTAACAGACAGCAGAGGAGGCAGGGTCTACACCCTGTACGTGTGAACTTCCCCTACGCTGCCCCTCACAGGCATGTCTCACTGAGGCTCGCATCTCATTTCCTATCGCTCACGCCCACAATTATTACTTTCTTTTTCCATCTTCGCCCCTTTATATGCATGTATGCCGACTATGGAATTTAATGCTACAAATGAGGCCTGCCTTTGCCGTGGCAACCACCGCACTCATTCAGGAGCTGTGAAGAACAACAAACGCTTTCCCCCAGTGCACTCACATTCACTCAATGGCTATTTTACACACTTCACTATAAATCCCACAGTAAACCAGGGGAGCAAATGCCAGTCAGAGGATATGTCCATCTCCCGATCCTCAGCTGAAGCAAATCAAGTCGCAAGTAGGTAAGAGCAGCCAGACAGGCGGGATTCTGCTAACATAAGCATCCCTACAATATGTATTCTTTCTATATTCTGCAGGTTTGTACCTGTATCTGTTACACATATTGAAAAACTCCTTGTTGCTTTTAATAATCAACAATACAAGGTAGTAAGACACAGCAATGCTGTAGACAGACATGTCTGTCTGAAATTACATTATCGCCATTTAGTGGATGCTCTTGTCCAGAGGAACTTACATAGGTTACAGTTTTTTACGTTACCCATTTATACAGTTATACAGGCAATTTGGGTTAAGTACCTTGCCCAAGGGTATAGCAGCAGTGCCCCAGCAAGGAATCAAACCAGCTACCTTTCAGTTACTGTTAACCACTATGCTACACTGCTGCCCATAAAATCTCCATACCTGTGTAATCCTACTGCTGTTGACAACTCAAATCTCTCCTGCCAGCTTTATGTGCACTGGCTTGAGAGAAAATACTAGTCAGAAAGGTGTTTCAGATCAGGTGATGTAATGAGAAGCAGAGAACTGTGGGGCACCTAGAGACCCCAGTGGGAGGGTGTCTAGCAGCACCTTCATAACAGCTCTTTAAAAAAAACAGGCAGAGTCAGTTCCCTTACATGCCTGAGAAGATGACACAATAGCCCAGCGAGCTGTAGGCATAACAGTTACGGCAAAAGCCACCTGCCATGAAAGGAAAGTTTCAAAACAGATACGTGTGATGGGGGTACTGAGATGTGCTGGCAGATTGCAGCTTAGCCTCTTAAAGTTGCTTTCACATTCTGAGCTTGAATATTTCACATGAACTAATGGGGATGGAGAGCACATTAAAAAAATGGCTGTGCAAAGAATAATGTTTCACTGTGTTGAGAATTAATGTTCTGCTAATGAACAGGAAATTGTGTGATCAAATACAGAGCTGCACTTGACCTGTTATCAGAGCCATTGCCTGGGAAACTGAAATTTACTGACACAGTGCAGGGTAGCAACAGCAATACTTCTTCTGGCATTGAAAATTAATTTATTCATATAATGAGTCTATCTGTCAGAGCCTCAGTCTTATAATGAGAGACCATTAAGCATTAAGTGTATTCAAGCTTGTCCCTCTGACAGCACTGCTGGGAATGAGAAAATGCACTGATGAAAGGGGGGGGGGGGCAGCAAGTAAATGTATGCTGAGCATCTTTTGACAGGGACAGACAGGAAGCACAGTGTAAAAGAGACAGGACGTGAGGACACAGAGGCGGGAAAAAGGCGCACAGAGACAGGAAGCGGGGACCCACCTTCTCAGCCTTCTTCTCTTCGAGTTTGGGCAGGCTGGCGACAGCCCCCTGGGGGTGCGCGGGGGAGGGAGGCTGCAGGGGGCTGGCCGCTGCCTCCCCGTTGAGGTGGGCAGCGCTGACGTTGGGCGGGGTGATGGCCGCGGCGGCGGAGGTGAGGGGGATGGTGGGCCGGGTGGCAGGGGCCAGGGAGGCGGGCTGGTGGGACACCATGGACAGCGGGCGCGCCGAGGGGCCCGGGGACCTCGTCGGGGAGTTGTGGGGGCGCAGTGGGGACACAGCTGCTGTCGGACGCTCTGGGCTGCCTGCAGGAGGACTGTGCACTGTTACAGCAGAGCAGGGAGGACACAGACACATCGCATTAGATTATATTAGATTATTAGCATTTAGCAGACGCTCTTATCCAGAGCAAATTACGTTATCCATTTATACAGCTGGATTGTAACTGAGGCAATTCTGGGTTAAGTTCTTAAGCCCAAGGGTACAGCAGGAGTATCGAACTGGCAACTTTTTGGCTACAGGTCCTGCACCTTACCACTGTGCTATACTGCTCCCCCTCACAGACAAGACAGTATACCGTTTTCAGTTCTATAAGCATTTCTACAGGTCACTCAGAAGAGCTGGGGAGATAAGCTGTTAGATAAGACTCTCAAACATGTAACATGCATCAGAGGACTGTGACAGGCCTGTAGGCTGCAGCAGCCTAACCTCTCCCAGGAATAGGAGCGTTTGTGAAGGTGTGGCGGGCGTATGATATAGGAGAGGCCACTACACGCGATTAGTTAATATGCATACATAGCAACCAATATTAACCATAAATTACATGCAAGAAAGATGAGTGTTTCCCCCATCACCTGCCCCATCTGATTAGCTGCAAACCTATCAGGAGAACAAGGTTCTTCTGGGAAAAAATTCAACACGGTGAGTGGTTTGTCAGACATCCCTAACATTTATATACCAGTCTTATCTGGGTCATTGTCTTGGTGGGTGCTTTGCAATTCCACCTTTCCTCTTTGTTTCATTCTAAATTTTAAAAGCAATTTGAAAGTAATGAGGTGAGCAGAGAAAAACTACAGCCACAGGACACTCTGTAATCTACAAACTGCAGTCACATCCTCATAACATGTTCCAGAGAACACAATGTGGCATACTTGCTGCACTTTCTCCATATTCTCACCTGCAAAAATCAACCTAACAAAAGCAGAGAGGCACTTGTGAAAATAAAGCTCTTTAAGTAGGAAAGAGAGAGAGGGAGATGTTCTCTCCACACACTGAATCATACCAGCATGCTTTTTAGACCACAGCAAAACAATCAACACAAAGCACAGACTGTAATAATATTTGCTGTACTCTGGAGGATAACTATGTTTGCTAAGTAGTCAATAGACTGAGGACAGAGCACTGTTACTGTTGCCAGAAGGGAGGAAATGATGGCCATTTCAACAGGACAGGTTTCATCCCTGGGATGCAATTGCTGTCAAACTTAATAGCTTACATTATTACAGTCGCATTCATATTTTTGCTAAACAAATAATCACCTGAATAAATACTGCTGACACTGAGCGTTCCTTTCAATATGCACACACGCAACCTGAGTCATTCCCCGCGGATGTATTCACTGTACAGTGCTTGATTTAATTTCATTATGTGGCCTTTATTTGTCTGATACATCCTGAAATGCTAACAAAAAAACCCTGCGTGAGTGGTGGATCTAATTCACCTCCCTGCTCTCTGCTGAGACTGAGCGACACTGCCATTCTCATTCCTTTGAAAGAGACATCACATCCACATCAATCACTTCACGTGTTCTGTTAAACATATTAAACATTACCCTGATGACTGAGAAGGATGCCTGCAAAGCTCGGCTCTTCCAGCCCCAATGACTGCTTACAACAGCTAACACTGAGTTAGTCAGTGGAACATCCAAAATAGGTAGCCTAATTGTGGAAAAAATAGTAAATACAAAATTATGTAATTTTAAAATTACACTAAATGTAAATACACTAAAATCTAAATATGCACCATTCACCCATGCTATCTGAAGATCTGTATCTACAACCTGTTCCATGTCTTTAGGTGATGAGAGACCAATATTCAGAGTTCTTTGAAATCATGTTCATGCTCAGAACTGTTGCAGTTCCCACGACATCATCATGAGTTGGACAGAGGGATTCAGCTCTGGGATGACTATGTTTTTAATACGCTGAACTCTACAGCACGGCTAATGAAAGATTTGGACTGGTTTGTCTCTAGCTCTTGCTTACAGTCATGTGCCTCCAAAAAGAATGTGTGTGTGTACAGCGGACACGGGGATTCCCTGAGCCAAGGCCTCATTACATAACACAAAGTCACCGCCCCGACACTCTGTCCCCAATCTTCATGTGCTAAAAGGGTGTCAGGCTGCCCCTGACACACAGGACTGGCCAGGACTTTGAGGGCTCCTCTGTCATTAAAGCTCGTCTGAGACTCCATAGAAACAAGCAGTCTCTGGCAGAATCCTGTGAGGTCTACTGAGAATTTTCTCACAATCTCACAATCGTACGGTCAGCGGCCAAGAATGCAACCGGCAATTATTGCCATCGTGCGCCGCCAGACCTTTCATTATCACAGACAGCTTATCTGAGCGGTAGGACGGTTTAACAAGCCTGTCCAGAAGTGCAGTCCTCCTGCAGTCCATCTGTTGTGAATACGCGGCCTCTGGCTCAAGTCAAGCTGTTCAACAGGACCGCTAAGCGAGTGCGGACACAACGCCGGGGTATCACAACGGCCAGAAGCATGCCGCTATCTTCATTTTGCAATCATTTCCCTTCCTGAAACATTATTAAAAAAAAACACTGCTCTGGCCAACTGAAAAACATCACCGTTAATACTCTTTCTAGGAATATGCTACGTCACTATTATAAAGATAAAAAGTGACCTGAGAGGTGGTGGAATGTTGCAGATTAGTATTCAACAATGTTCCTTCAGACTTTGTTGAATTACTCTTCAATGCTTTAATGCTTCAATGCTTTAGATTAGCATAGTGGTAACTATGCTAATCACAGTATGCTGTAAAGAGAAAATGATGTGGATGACTGTGCTTTGCATGGGAATCTTTTCAAACCCACTACACTAAAATGTAACTCTTTAAGACACGTTGTTCATAGCCATGGTGATTGTGACAGGTCTCAGATGAGTGCCAGCCCATGTGCTCTGATCTTTCTCTTTCCCCCTCCCTCTGAATCTCTCTCAGTCCAGAAGGCCATCCCTCACTTCCTGTTTCCTGCTCTGAACTGTTCTGCGAAGGGCTCGGAGGACACCGTAAGACAAACAAACATCTTGTCAGCGGTCCCTCGTGCAGCTGCTTACGGGACGCCCTCGGCAGTAATGCGAGCCAGCTGTGTGGAGTCTGAGGGTGTGAGGGTGGACTGTCGGAACGTTCCGGGGTCTATCATTAAGCCTCCGCACACAAACAGCGCAGCGACCTCCGTGTGATGTCATACTGGTTGGGGCGTCGGGGAACGAGCGGGGTTATTCTTGGCACCGGTTCCGAGGGAGAGCGCTCCAGAACGTGCCCTGGGGGGAATCTATAACGCGATGTGACCGAGCCGAGTGGCCGAGCTGAGTTATTGCTGCAGACAGTGCTGCAGATCTGTCCCTGCAGAGCCATCTTTGTCTTTCTGCTGTTGTTTCGGAAATTAACTGTGAGAGACAGGAAGGAAAAAAGGCTTGGAACTGCGTGAAAGCTGAGCCGTCCTTGACCCTCCAGATGGTCCAATATGAAGGCTGTAAGAGCAGCTACAAGATCAATGATGGAGAACTGCTATACAGCATACAAATATTAGGAAGGTAAATCATGCAGGGGAGACACACTAGACAGGACACAATGTTTTCTCATCAATATTCCATTCCATCCTTAATGGGTCAACATGAAACCCGAACCCTAACCCTAACCCACATTCACTGAAAGTGCACATAGGGCTGTTACACTCTTACTCAGAGATACTTCCAAAGTGTGAGTACAAATTGCATACGGTAAAGTGGTACTAGTGTTAAAGTGTGGAGGCAGCGTAGCATCGTGGTAAGGAGTAGGGCTGGTAATCAAGGTTGCTGATTCGATTCCCTACTGGAGCACTTCTGTTGTTCCCTTGGGCAAGGTACTTACCCCATAATTGCCTATATCCAGCTGTATAAATGGGCAAAACTGTAACCTATGTCGCTCTGGATAAGATCTGCCAACTTAAAATAATGTAGTGTAATGTGTTAAATGTTGTTCAAAAAGGACACCACTAAAGCAGTCTGCCATGTATTTCTTGTCCAGCATGGCAGCTCGGCTCATGCGTGCACCTGACTGACGCTTGCCTGGTAACTGACATCTAGCTTGGTTATTCTGTATCCATGGTGAAAGCAGCACTCACCCAACTGCATGGCGTTGCGGGCCTGGCCGGGAGCCTGTTGTCCTGAGAGACGCAAGCAGTTCTTCAGGTGCATGGCTGCCGGCTGCAGCTGAGGGGAGGAGGAGGGGTTCACCAGGGGAGGGGTGGAGCGTGACCCCGACCCCATGAGAACCGGGCTGGAGGGCCCGGCGGACACCGGGGAGCTGGGCACCACCTTCACCACCTGCGCCGAACCCGAGAGGCAAGCGCGGGACTGCCCCACTGCGAAGGGGGCCCTGTGGAGGAAGGAGAAGGATCAAAACACTTAATGACAACCTGGGGACAAAGGCACAAATGATTCACCTGTGAAATTGATTGGTTCACCATCACTTTCCATCTCTCACCGTCGCTATATTGAGTTCTGCTGGATTACATTTATTATGGTATATCGAGATATAGTTACCTTACTAACATTATTTCAGAGAGCCGATATTATTGACAGTGCCTCCATAATCCCCACATCCCTTTGGCCACATATTGATGTCTTGTCACAGAACAAAGACTTGTTGTAGTGTGTGCACAAATGCGGGCTGCAACGTAAAATGGTTCTGCAATTGACTTCATGTTGATGCTGGCCACTGGCTACAGACTGGGTTTTTAAAAGGTCCTGATCCGCTTATGAAACAGGAACTGGACGGTAATTAATAATTCAACTAAATCTGTGTAAAATGTCTGGTGCTCCGAGTGTGCAAAGATTAAAAGTTCAGCCATCCTTAATTAAGCCGAGCAAGGGGGGAAGGATGTTGCCTGCAACAAGAGTCGGAGGTTTTCAGCTATGATGTCTGAACTGTGCTCAAAGCTACGTTTGGGAGCAATGTGCTGGCTTGTAGATTCTCTGTGGACACAGAAAAAAATTCTCGCAAACTGCAATCCTTCTGAATGAATGTTACTGTAGATGAAAAGAAGTCTGTGTATCTTCCATATGCCTGTGCTCAGGTTGTGATTCATCGCGTCACTGACATGAGTTTTCTATGATGTGAGGTAGGTGGCAGAAAAAAATGCATCAGCAATTTTATTCTTCTCTGTGTTAAAGGACGAAAACCAAAGCACTAGCTCATGTGAGACCAGCTGACACCGAGCAAAGCCTGAAACTTGACCCAGCGTTTTGGGATGCCTTTGAACTGAGATAATGGGGCTGGAACTCTGTAAGGGGAATGCTGACTTTGGATTCCTTTGAGGATGAAGATGTAAGACCGGCCAATTATCTGTTTCCAAAAGTACGTGCCTTTCTCGGACTGCGTCCAATAGCACAGATTTCCTCTAAGTGGAGCACATCACGTGCTTTGTCCCCCCTCCCCTGCCTGTGTGTTAGGTCGACCTGGGGGACTTGGGCTCCCTGAAGTGAGGGAGTGGAATGTATTTACTCACAGTTCCCCTGCTACACCTGTCTGTGGTTGTGTGTGTGTATTGGGCTTCGCTGGGGCTGGGGCCACAGGGATCCTACCATATTATCTTCCTAGGAGTTTTTCTGACATTCTGCACAAACTCGAGCTTGGTCTGTTTACACTTTTCCAGAAGGCAAGGCAGAATGTCCTCACTGCTGATTAAAGTTTCTGAGTCTGTCTTTGTTTTGGCTTCACCTCTTTAAAACGGCACCCCCCCCCCCTCCACCCCTCCTCCCCACTTTCACATGCTTTCAGCCACAAATTACTGTGGATAGAATTAAGAGGAATTCTGGTGTTTCTTTGCATGCTTTCATACATAACACGGCTGTCTCATACTTCAGCCCTGAAAAGTGATCTTCAGTAGATGGAAGCCCAAGGACAGATCACTGCTTTTCAAAGATGTTCGGGTAGTGTTTGAAGAGGGGTCATTCCCCAGATGATCCCGCACATATTTCATTCCCCCATACGTAACCTTTCATATATTACCTTTCACTTACAACACTGATGACAAATACAATGCCGGTTTGTGGTTGAGGCATGAGTAAACGGCAGCTACATCCAAACTGTTGACCCGCGTCCTAGCAACACATACAGTCAAGCACTAATGACACACACTGATATGATTCACATGTCGTTGGCTGCTAACATTTTTCTGCACGGAGACTTTTTCTCCAATCGCTCTCTGGCGAGACTCAGAGACTGTTATGACAGTGGAGCTCTGGGAAAGTACTGTTAGTTCAGGCTCTTGCCTTCCCGCCAGGCCCCACTCCTGTGCAGATAATTCCCCTCCGGTTGTTGCAGTGCGGCAGCCTGCTGAGATCTGCACGCCAGCAGTATGTTAATCAGCCAGTGCAAGGCTATTACCGCCGTCCCATATATTCCAATCACCGCGTGACAGTACAATTTGAGCTACTCAGCGTCCATCATTAAAGTCGGGGCGCACAATGGTCTGCGCAGCCCCGCGTGGATTTATGGGTGTGCTTTGGTTCGTGGGACGATCAAGCTGGCCTCCCTAAAACACAGGCAGACGCAGCTACATCAGTCTAAACCTCCCCATTTCCAGAGACAGTTAATGATGACAGCTTCTGCGGAGGACGCCCACCTGGACACAGGGGTGACGTAGTTCCCCGGAAAGACACCGGAGGCGCCGCTGCGCAGGGATGTGCCCTTGAACCAGCCATCCTGGCACTTCTCCGTCACGCGGTACATCTCGCCTTTCCTCAGCTCCAGCTCGTCGCCCTTCTGTGGCTTGTAGGCGTACATGGCCAGGTATCTGTGGGCGGGGACACAGGGGTCAGCTGAGGGAGGATGTAGGGATACATACCCATGGATAGGTCACATGTGCGATACAACACAGCAATACAACTTTTACATACAGTACACTAGGCTAGTTTCATCTTGTACTGATGGAATTATTAAACTGAGAGAAAAAAAACGTAACGCGGACAAATGGAAGAAGGGAACTATAATTAAGTTTGCTGCTGAATGGTTAAAGGCGAAGGCATTCCCCCTTTTTGAATCAAGGCCAGTAACTGTCTGCCACAGCTTGTTTATGTAACTTTCTGGAAGAACACAACAGTCATTTGCATCCCATGTGACCTTAAAGGTCAGAGGAGCATGAGAAGATTTCAAACAGACTCCCCAGATCATAAACATCCTTGAATAAGGTGACTCTCTAATTTACTGTAGAGACACACACAGCTACAAACAGTGGGGATGTAATATACCCGTGAAACGTTTTGGCAGTGTGCTATCGCCCCCCCCGGGCCCTGTTCTGTTTGCTGGCCAGCTCAAACGCTCTGACTGTAATCACACTCGACAGACCACTGAGAACAAAAAAAAACAGACAGGGCTGCCTGTCTCCAAAGAGGGCTGCACCTATCTCAAAACAAGAGGGAACAATAAGCGGCGTCTCTAAAGCGTGGGACCCGAGCCGCTGCTGATGCAAAGCGCCTGGGTAACTATGGCAACAGGCGGGCTGTTTCGCCATGGCAGCGGAGGCGGTTGCCGGGTTGAGGATGGATGGCGGCAGGAATGGACCTGTCCAGACGCATTGGTGGGACGGTCCCCTCTGGAAAGGGACACAGTGGTGGCGAACAGACAGACATGAAGGGAGCGGGACTGATGCTCATGTCTTTCGGCAGATGCTTGTGTGCATGGAGGAGAGATATGTGATCAAAAGAGACAGCGGCACTTTATTACAAAAAGCTCTGCACTGCTCGCTCGCTCTCCCCCCCTCTTTCTTTCTGATAGAGAAATTCCATCCCATCACCTCAGAACAGACATGTCATTCATTTCAAAACGCCAGTAAATAAACGCGATGCACAACAAAAGATACACAGACAAGATATTTTGATGACTGTCGAGGAGGAGAAAGTTTGAATGTTTGAGTGTAAAAAAAATTCCAATACATTTTTCTCATGAGGTTTTTCCAATAAAATGCCACCCACACATTGAAATTAATTTGTTATTGAAAAACTGAATCACTGCACAGTTTTTCAATGGTTTGGTTTCACAACTTTTGTCCAGGTTAAAGGCCCATACGAGAGCATGGCCAGAATGTCAATAGACATTGATAAATGATACAGGAAACATGAACTCCCTGTAAATAAGCTGGGAAAAGTAGAGGGGAATAGATTTTTCTGCTCTCCAAATCTGTCACACTGCAAACATGACCTGTAAATGCACACACAACGGCCATATTCCAGCGGGCTGAAAACCTGGCAAAGGCAACCCTCTCCACCACTGCAGCGACATTAGGACAGAGAGACAGACTTACAGACAGTACCAGTCAGAACTTTGGACGAACCTGATTAAGACAATGGGAAACATGCATTCAAAGACATTTTGATCTAAAGACTTGAGCTTAAATGCTTGAAATTAGTTTCTTAGACAAATATAAATAGTAAAGTTGATGCCTATGTATGACTTTCTTTCCCACAAAAAAATTCATTTAAATTTTTTTGGCTACTTTGAATAATCTAAAATATAATATTGTTTTGATTTGTTTAACACTTTTTTGGTCACTGTCTAATTCAATTTGTGTTATTTCACTGTTTCTTTACTATTATCCTGAAATGTGAAAAATAGTACAAATAAAGAAAAACACTTCTGTGAGTAGATGCGTCCAAACTTTTGACTGGTACTGTATGAAGGGACATTAGGGCAGAGAGGCTTACATATTCAGGGGCAGCTGGACTTTGGCCGCAGCCAGCAGTTCCCCAGCCACAGAGGTCACCCTTGGAGGGACGACCACAGCCGCGCTCGATGTCCCGACGAAGGAGGACGAGTCCTGTGGGAAAGGAGGATCGATCAGTTACAAAAGGTCGTTCAGCACCACACAGTTCAAGCCACAGTATAATGAAGGAAATATGACTGACACCTCTTGATGTACAAAGCCTCTGGACTGTGTTAGCAGGGAAGGAGGCTAGGTCTGAAATAAAGAAGCGGGATAGCAAGGTCTACAATGCTAACATGGTTTGCATTTAAACAATGCATGTTTGTGTTGTAAGTACATTTGCAAAGCTGAAAACAGAAAATGGTATTTGGGTTTTGCCATGACTCCATAGAAGATTTAAAAATGGTAAAAGTGTTTGATTGGCAATCAATCACACGTGACAAATTTCACCACAGTAACCATGACTCCCCTCCACCTGCTCTCACAGCGGGCTTCAGAGATCACAGAGCGGGTGTTTAATTCCTTGGCAATTAAAAAAAAAATTAGATTTGCTCTCATTAAAAAACATTGCAGATGATGCTATGAGTCGTTTGTCATGTGCATTTTTAAAATGGCAATTAGAGCCTATGAAGTGTAAGCGGTGTGCAGGGGGTCGACCTGATAAGCCTAATTATCCCAACCTTCCATGGAGACAGTGCTGGCGGGATCCCATACTGGGAACACAGACTCACCAACCCCAGTACAGTCCAGTGTCTCGTTAATTTGATCATCATCCATGTAGATCTCTACCTGCCTCAACCCTCTGGCTCACTTTAACAGGGTGCTGTGTTCTCTGGGGTGAGGTGATAATCTAAGCACATAACCATGCTTCAGAAAAAATCCCACTCTTTCAGCCAGTCTTTCAGTTTGGGTTTCAGTCATTAAGCTCCACGCAAGGCTACTTAGTGCAAGCAGATACACCCAAAGGGAGAAAGGTGGTGGGTCTCGGATCTTGCGTATTGTTCCACATTTTATAAAGGAGCAATCCCCGGGGTGCTTACAGGTTTGAAGTCATTATTAGGAGAGATTTATGGGAGTTTCCATGTCTGTGCCAGGCTGTTGGTGCCAAATGTTTGTTCTCGCAAACAAGAGAGGCCAGCGTATTGTGCAATTCTGCTTTAGACCGCAGCCCTGTGAGAACGTTCGGCTCCGCGGGACAGACGCGCCGCTCTGTGGAATGCTTTCCTTGGCCTGGTGACCTTCCGCCCTAGCTAACTGAAGCGGCGCAGACCTGGGCTTGTTAGCTTTTGACGCCCCCCCACCCCCACCCCAACCCCGCCAACACCCTATCCATCCCAATCGGGGTGAGTGACAGGAGTGTCCCGTCTGTGAGTCTGCAGCCGAACGTTCCCCCGATCTCCCTCTTTCACCAGGCTGACCCCTGAGGAGGGGGGAGTGGGGGCATGAATAATTCACAACACGACAAAGGCAGGGCTGTCAGAGGCAGCTGTGGCCACGGCGGTGTTCCTGTCTGGTGGGCTCTCCTACAGTGTCTGATGGCTAAGAGCAAGACAGCGGTCTGAGAGTCAGGTGCGGTGTACTTTAGGTTATGTCTGAGCGCAGGGGAGGATCAAAGGAAGGTTTCCACAATGAGTGAGGAGGACAGGACTGGGGAAACTGCCCATGTCCCTTAGAAAGAAGGAGTTTTGCCTGCATTTCTTAATGGTCTCACCAGTTGTGTGCAGTCTGTTATTGGGGTTAAATGGCTATCACGAGACTCCTTTCATGTTTCACAGGAAGAGGGTCCTGCTCTTTAATTGGGGGAATGGTGGATTTAAAATCAACCTTTGGAAGCAGAACACCATTGAAGAGAGAGTGCTCAAGGCAACTGCTGAGAGCTCTACCAAACTGCGGTCCAGAAACAGATGTGAGGGTAAAGCTAGTGGCATGGGGAGTCTTTGAAACATGAGCCCCATGTGGCAGTCAGTCCCCACACGCTTCCTCTATTGTGGAAACCCTTTCTGGAAGAACAGAGGCGCTTCCAGCACTTCCCTGACAACATGGTCAGGGAAGGACTAATCACAGCAGGTCCTGAAGAACCTGAAAGTGACCTCTGATAAGAAAGCGAACCATCACAGTTTTATTACGCAGACAAAGGGCCTGTGCTCAGTGCGACTGCATGGAGGAGCTGGCCATGTCCATGTCCTCTCATGACCTGCTGGGGGCCTATGGCCAAATGCAGCCTTGGGCACTGTGCTGGAGGCTATCCAGGCCAGCGAACAAAGGCATCTGTGCAGAACAAACACCCCAGTCTCCTAGGAGCTCAATATTTAATGCAAAGAGAAGTGCGGCCAAGTATTATAGCAGGGGAGGTTGAGAGCGCCGCTTGGTATGCATGTAATTCTCACCTGCTATGTGTGTGTGCGTGTGTGTGTGTGTGTGTGTGTGTGTGTGTGCGCATGTGTGTGAGAATTTGTGTGTAAGTGGCAATGTGTGAGCAGGTGTGTGGGAGTATGACAGTGTGTCTATGTATGTGTATGTGTGAGAACATGTGTGTGACTCAGTGAGTGAGAACAGGCATACATGTACTCATGTGTGAGTGAGACGGCTTGTGCCCTACCTGTGAGGGGGCGCTGGAGGACAGGTGTGGGCAGTCTCCGATGCGGGCGGCGGCGCGGGGGTCGGAGGAGCTGATGAGCACGGGCGCGCTGATCTCCATGGAGTGGCGGTTGTTGAGGGCCTGGGCAGTGCGCTGGGTCATGCTGAGCGCGGTGAAGGAGTGGCGCTTCTTGGCGTTCTTTTTGCCGTCAATGCGGCGGTGGATGGCGCTGACAGGGCCGTTGCCATTCAGGGCGGAGCCTGAGCAGGGCCCGGCCGGAGAGCCAGGCTCGGTGCTGGGGCCCGGGACTGGGCTAGGCTTATCCATCTCCATCAGCTGCTTGGCTGCTTCGTTCAGCTATGAGGAGGCAGAGGGACGGCAGGCAAATGGAGTGAGTGTGGGCTGTCATACAGGGCCAGAGGGTGAATTTGAAGTGGTAAAGAGGTGAAGAGGGTTTGGGTTGATTTTGGTTTGTCATTTATATGTAGGGTAAGTCATATAACAAGCTTAAAATGAGTCTGGACTGTCAAATGTGATTTGGGATGAGTGTGGACTGTCAGATGGGATTCGGGATGAGTTTGGCCTGTCAGATTGGGTTTGGGGTACGTTTGTGCATGGAGCAAGTCATGTAAGCAGTGTGAAATGTCATATGTGATGCAGGGGGGATCAGCTGTCACCCGAAAAGTGGGATCAGTTTGAGTGGATAGGGTCTGTCCACAACACTGCTCTGTGGTCTGATGCCGTTACTTGAGTGGATACCTGCTGAGCGTCCTATTGTTGGACAATTTTCTCTTAAGAGCCCCTCTGAACCAACACATTTCAGCTGAGAGGGTGCTCAAATCAGGCCATTAGCCTCTGCTGTGAGGGGACACCACAAACCATTTCCTATTGTGAGGTAATTGCAAGCTTTCACTGGCCGGTTATCATCAACTTCAGCATATCAGCTCACTGAGTTTAAAATGTAACCATGTGAAGTTTCTGAAATTGTCAACAGGAATCATAACCCTGAAACTGGAAGGCTTTTATGAATGTAAAATATGAACCATAAGAACAAAAAAACAGACTATTTTTATAACCATCTCTGTGCAGAAATATGAAAAATTACCTAAAGACCAATAGTTAAACACGCTGACATCCTAATACAATAGCAGATTTTAAGTATACATTGTTAAGCATACAAACCAAATGGATGTTTTTCCAGTCATATATTTAATTTTGACAGCTACATTTTAAAAAGACATATAACTGAACAGACATGCATCCGTGGAAGGCCAGTGCAATTTAGGACACATTTTGAAAGGAGGCCAGAAATGGACTGCTCCAATAACAATATTTACTTCATATCAAATGTAATCCTCTTAGCGTCAATATAAGCCTCAGTGAATGGGCGACAGATGTAACTAAAATGTGTAACATTTAACTGTGTGTGTGTGTGTGTGTGTGTGTGTGTGTGTGTGTGTGTGCGTGTGTGTAAAGAAAGACTATTAACCACAAACTAATAAAAAATGCCGTCAGACATGCAATGTACAAGATGAAGAAATACACCTTTTGGTGAAATACAGGCAACAAGCAACACTCGTCCAACTTTTTTCAAATGACCAGTTAATTTCTAACGACAATTGGATATGTACAGCAGCTTTCACAAAATGAATGCTAAACAGATTTTCCCAGCCAGTGACAGTAATGAGAACAGGGGAACAGAATACTTAATTCACGGACATGACAAACTGTAAAATCTGTGTGTACAGAGCATAATTAAATATGTACTCATCACAATTGCACTCCATTTATATTCTAAACAGAAGATTCAGGCTCATCCAAAAGGTCTCAAGTTCATCTATCATTTGAAGTATTGATTTCTTAGTCCATTACGCATACTCCACACATACTCTGCTTTAGATCTTTTACAGTGGGTCATTGACTTTGCAGTGGAGCAGAGTCACTCAGTGAACATCTGCCATGCTAAAAGACTACAGATACTGCCGATATTTTCTGAAGAATATTCCAGAACCACAAAAATGTTACCAGTCCTTTCCTTCATATTCCAAGGACATGCATCACTATTACTGTATTCTGGGTTATTTCACAATTTTCAGATTTAAAATATCCATCCCAGGGAAAGTGTTTAAGTGGCCCATGGAGAGATGTAGACTAAAAGGCTTACTATGATGTGCAACTGCTCTGATCATACCACGCTTGGAATGTGCTCTCATTTGGAATGTGCTCTCATTTGCTTGAAGCAGTAGTATTTCTGCTGTATTGTCCCTTGCCAAAAGAAGATATGTAACCAACAGTCAGACAATATGAGGCTTAGTACTTACCATGACTACTTCTTGAATAAATGACTGCTTTATAACTATACCTCTCATAAGTAACTGTTCAGGTCATAACCACATCTCTACTAAATCCATTAAGTGCTTTATGACAATGGCTCACAGAAAAATGAGTGTTTTGTAACCATGCCTCTGATAAATAACTGCAATTTAACCATGCCTCTGACTGTTTTCAACAGCATTAGCAACTCACTAGCAGAGGTCACTTACCCTGCTATTGGTCTGTCTTTCACCACCAGAAAAGAGTGTTAATTACCATTTCGCCGGACATACCACCGTGATAGCAAATGATAGCCTAATTCAGCCTAATACCAGTTATACACTATCATTAGACATGACTTTTTATCTGTCATTCTACCACAGGTCTTCTTTTTTCCATTCCATTTCATGTTGCATCTGTTAAAATATTGGATTGCTTTTCTGTAATGTGCTCTGTGAAGCATTCTGTGACAATTTGTATGTCAAGAGCTATACTCAAGGCTGATAGATTCAGGACAGGCATAGAAGGAAATGGGCCGTGAAATGCTAAGCTACAGTGTGACGTATTCTGCAGCCACACTCTGGCAAAGCGGACAGCACAGCACCCTAGCCTAGACTGGCCTGTTTAACGTTTAGCCCCTGTGAACCTGACCATATGCCCCCAACACTGAACATCTCTATGCACCCTGCATGAAGACTACTGGCACCACAAAAATCCTCCTCTCTGAACCAGACAACAGTGGGGGAAGCTACTGGTGCCGGGCCAGACTGGCACGCACTGCTGTGGGTTCAGCCCAGCTCTGTGAGTGATAAACCGGGACGGATCTGAATGCTGCAGGGGCTATCTGACACACAGCAGAGAGCTGATACATTGTGACATGCCTTTAAACTCCAAACTGTTTCCTCCACATGTTTCCTAGTCAGTTGCGCTGGCTGTCATGCATCAGAGAATTTGATTTTTATTTCAAAAAAAGAGTAAGACTGCTTCATGGGAAACCAAAACCTAACCATGGATATAAAAGGATAACCAGCAGAAACACATCTTTAAATCTGAGTCCGTACAGAGAGCGATCCCTGAGGGTAATTGAGGGGTTTGTCTGAGATCACTCCACGGCAAGCAGTTGTCCAAATCCAACCATCCCACTGCCATTCAAGGTTTGTGCTTGCCTGTTAACTGTGCATATATTTACACTACACTAGTGGAGAGGGATGAGAAAACACACCATTTTACCCAGTACTCTAGACAGACAGGACACTCTGTCATCAGTTTCCTTCCAAACGTTCCCCCAGTGCTGCGGTCCCCGGCTACGAGTCACTTCCCGCAATGCTAGTCAGCTGTCCTGCTCTGCCGCTGTGACTGCTGTTCGTAATGGGTGTCAGAATCTGACAGTACACCTGGGAGATGTGATGTGACATTTGTATCAGAATTGAAATAAACCCCTCTGAGACCCCTCTCTCCCCTTCTCCTATTCAAATCTGAACCCTGCGGGGGGAACCCCTCCTTTCCTCTCTGCGGGTTTTTGGTAATCACCATAAAACCATTTAGGCTGTGGGTTTTTTGTTAACATTCATTTCTCATGAACGCATGTGAAATGCAAATACAGCTCCAGGATGGGAAGTGTTACTGAGACCTGCCCCTGCTTTGTTTAAGGTGGGCCTCCAGAGGATTTCCAACAGATCTCATTTGGGCACAGATTCAAGATAGCCTTGCCTCAAGACGCGATGTTGGCGACCGCCAATTTCCATATTAATAGATATGTTAATATGATCCAAATTACACGTAAAAGAGCACTGATTAATTGACCCTGTAGTGATAAAGGCGTGCATCTCGTGGGAATGGCAAGAAAGGTGCCATATTTTCAGAGACTCAGATGTAGCATTAGTTACTCATCCATATTCATGCAATTATGGGCCAAGTGAAAGCCAATAAGCAGGCAAAATAAGCGATATGCCAATAAAGTGCTGAAAGAGCAGGCTTTCGCATTGGCAAAAAGACAGCACTCAGATACTCCAGAGGATGTGCTGTGTTAGCCAGTGCCAGTTCAACATGGAGACGATTACTGACTGTCTTTACAGAGTTATCATTTCTCAGATGGACCACATCTGTGCATGCTACTTAGACTGAAAACAGATCCAGCCCTATTCTCCCACACCAATGGAGACTGAACTGCCTTACAGGCCAAACTGGCATCTGCATTGTTCGTGTGCCACAGTAGAGACATTTGTCTGGCGTGACAGCTGAGTGCTGGTACGAACAGACAACAAAACCAAGTGTGCACACAGCAAGGGAATGTTTAATAAATAAAGACATGATGGAAAAAAATCAAATCTTTAACTTAAGAGAAAGAATGGGAAATTCAGTGGTAGTCAGCTTACCATCCCATAAATGAAGAGAAAGGAGTGTTGTAAGACTGCAGGACTAACCCAGCAACACTGCTCTCTATACAGTTAATGTCCGTTACCATATTCAGCTTCTGACACTAACAGCAATGAGAAACATGGTCAACATACAAATGAGCGTTCCCTCTCTCATTCTGTGGTGGTGGTCACCAGAGGAGGGATTCAATACATGGACATCAAAAACAGTTTTTGTACTTTATACACTTCATATGACACTCTTGGGCAAGAAATATTTCTCAAGCTTCAAGCCCAAGTCATTTGGCAATTAGAATAATAAAAACTCGTGTAATTAAGTGTAATTAAAGCCGATTACACAGCGTGACTACATCTTTACCCCAGGGGGGTTGGCCTCCCATTGTTATTTCCTGTGGCTGAAGGGAATTTTTATGTGGTCTTTACCAATACAGGAAGAGTTCACATGGGGCCTCATTAAACAAGCACTGAACTTTTAAACCTGATGTGCACTGCCATTAGTATAGGTCAGGGAGAACTAATTTCACCGAAAATGGAGAGAAAGTTTATTCAGTCCCCCGGTAATCAAAACGTTCCGATTATGCCGACAATAAAGACCTCATCTGCATCGTAATTATGCGATCGGGAGAGGACGTAAACCTGCCACGAAAAGGCAACTCGAAAGCATAATAACACCCTGGCAGCATCCACACAAGAGAAACTCTGACACATGAAAACCAGATGAAAAATAAGTGCGTGCCGCAAGACGCTATTTATTCTGTGCGTTACATATGAAGGCCTTAATTTGTTCCATGTGCAAGCTTATAGAATTTTTTTTTTTTTTTTTTTGCGCAATTCTCAAGGGTACTTCCATCTCAGAGGCTTGCATCTGTCTTGGTACAGACTTTGCCTTTCATCCATTGCATAGCCAAGCGCTCAGAACAAAATTTGCCACCATGTTTTATTTTGTCTTTGCAATTTCTCACTTGCACTCCGTACACGATGTGCTTTTAATCCAATCCAACTGCAGCAACGCAGCCCCAGGCTCACTCGTGGCCATGTTGCTCAGACTCCCGCAGCATGCAGTGAATGTCCTGCACTTTCTCCTCCAGAACCCCCATCGCTCACAGCACAGAGACTTTTTGGCAGATGAAACATGTATTATGGTCACCTTATCTTTAGGAGTTAAGGACAACTGTGGCATGTCCAAATGAAAGTGTGATAAATTTAACATCTGTCGGGTGAAGGACGCCAGTTTAGTTCAGTCAATGTTGCTGTATTCTCTGAAAAAATAACTCTCTCTGAATTCCTTATTATACAAAACTTTGCTCCCCCTACTACAGATTCAGCACAGAGCCACACTTCAGGGTATTAATTGCTACTTGAGATGCTTACCAATTTCTTAGAATCAGTCAATGGAAGATGGCAATAACAGAATTCTTCATGTGTTTATTTCATTAGTCATGACAATGTTATTCAATTTGTTGTTATTATTAGTATTATCCTCTGACTCAAAGGAACAAACACAAACTAATCATGAGTCACAAGGTTGCCTAATATGGACAGGATTGCTCCCCGCTACAACGAGTCTGTTTCCTCCTTTGAGGAGCACCTGGTGCAGTGCTCTGAATCGGCTCTGGGTGGAACTGCGACTCCTGCCGACGTGCTGACAAATGCGGTGTGAAAAGGCAGGGCTGGGCACTGCGGCATGGGTCCTGCAGGTGGGCCCAAGATGCCGTCCCATGGTGCCATTATCCCCGGAGCCATGAAGATGGCACATGAGAAAGGAACAGCCGCCCCATCTGCCCCGCACTTCCCGGCCCTGGCTTGACAATATGCTTCGGGGCTCTATGAAGGGATTAAACATGGCGAGAAAGTTAACGACGAGGCGCTGAGCCTTGCCGCCGGAATCTCAATGAGATCTCTCAGTCACGAGGCGCCGGGTATGCAGTTTCTGTGAGTCAGTCAGTCTTCCTCTCCCATTTAGACACCTGTCTAATTGGGCTAAAATGCCCCCTTAAAGTAAACACTGAAAAGAAGAGGGGAAAAAGGCACAAAGGAAAAAGAAAATGATTCAGTTTTTTCTTTCCATGTGTCTGAGATTTTTCTGAATAGTGAGATGTTTCTGAACAGTAATTGTTTTCAGATGAAAAAAGGTTTTAAGAATATAACAATTTAGAATTACATGAATACCTACAAAACAACTTAGCCTGATCTCTCCGGAAACCATCTGTAGGGGACTTAAGTAAACAGTATTTCACTGAGGAAAGGTGACTCACTGCATATTCTTCAAGACTTGAAAAAACTTGCTTGAACTTAACAAATCTGAATACTAAATAGAATACTAATGTATAAAACTACAATATGCACAGCAAGCACCCAGAAGGTGGAGAATACTAGCAGGGAGTTAATTAATCCATCCCTCTCCACTCTGATATCCTCTTCCAAACCATTAACCCTCCTTCCAAATAAGCCAAGGAATAATTGCATATCCTAGAAAGACTATGACTGACAGGCCAGAGACTTCTAATTAGCTCTGATTCATTACAACAACATGTGAGCCCCTCCCCCCACCTCCCACTGAACTGCATCTGGGACTCGCCCCACCCCCTGCATCCCGGGATTTGCCACACCCATCCATTAGCGCACCTCTGGGAGTCATCCATTACAGCCGCATGCCACCTCTGAACTCCGCACAGCCATGACCCCCACCCTCCCATGAGCTCCACACCCCCCTCTAATAACCTGCTGTATGTCAAAGACTAATGGAAGAGCAATAATTATAGGTTTCTCCCACTAATAGCCCCCTCCACCCCATTTGTTCGCATCCCTGACTATCCGCACTTCTTTCTCCTTCTGCACTTTGCTGACAAAAGCACGTCTTCCTTGCCGTTGAATTACAGCTACTCCCTGCTCTGCCTAGTGTGATGTGTAATTAAAGCCGAACATTATCAGCTCTGACCCCACTGCATTGTGGTCGGTATGATCAACTGTAATTTGCCAGGCATAATCCATATTAATTATGTGTGTCACTTGGTCAACCGCATTCATTTTTTCTCTCCATTTCATAAACACACTAATGATGCTATCCTTAGGGCCGGGTTATATAAGCCCACTCGAAAAATGCACAGCATCTCCTTCAGGCTTGCCAGTGAAAAACAGCAATCAAATACACAGTAAATATCCAAAATACAGGCTGCATCCCAACTTTGCTTGACACTTTCTTTGAATTTAGGAGCTGTACTAAGGCATAAGGCAAGTGAAATAAGCATCAACAGCCTTCTATATACAGATCCTGAGAGAAAGAGAGATTGTTTCTGATAAATGCAAATTGGAAAACGGTTGAAAATCTAGTGACTTGGTAAAGTCAGTAAAACATCACATCAAGCAACGACATCAACCGACATCTTTAAATACAATTTTGTGACAGGCCTCTGATATTAAATTTGCTAAACTGGTAACAAAGCATATTACACAAAACTTCCAAATTCCCAATATAATTCTCACAGGGCTGAGTGTCTGTTGAAATGACCAAAAATGAATTTCTAATTCTATTCTCTTAGGTCCCAGTTCAAAAATATCTTCAAGTCTTCAAAATCTTACTCATTTTGGAGAAAGATTACTCTAGGCTACTACTCTACGCTACTTTACACATTACTTTTTCAGCTGTACAGCTCAAGCAACCATATATTGACAACAGGCAAAATCTCACCTGGGCTACAGACACATAACCATAACCTATGGGCAGCACTGGACAGCCAGCATCCAACGAAGACAATTTTATACAACACAAAAAAGAGAGTCCTCTCTGTTTTCCCTTTGCCCAGCAGTTGTTCCATTTTGCCATAATGCAAAATGCACCAGCTTAAGGGATAAGACCTGGCTCCGGAACAAATATTTCTCCCAAACCTGCACAATATACTACAGCATCCCTATTTCAGCAATGCCCCAGTCCCCATGTCTATCCAAACTCTCCTCTCAAACCTCTTCCCAATATATTTTTTTGCAATAGCTACTTAATTGGTGAGCACATCCATGAATCATGCCACGATTATGTATACTGTGTGTACTTACCAATCTGTACTCACACTACACAGCAAGTACACTAATCAATGTGAACTGCTAGTTATGCTCCATCTGTAGGGCTGGTTGTAGAGTGTGTGGTGTCTGTATGCAAAATGGGCCCTGACATTTGTGGTCTCATGGGATAAAGCATGAGAATAGGACAACGCTGTCAGGATCTCCTTTGTTGGAATCTTTTTCCACGACAACAAGCTGTATTGGGCGTCCTTTCAGAATCCAGCTGTGGAATTCATGAACAAAGTTGGCTTCATTATTAAACACAGACACAAAGGCAGGGCCTCTTACCTCCACATATAAAATCGGGAAAATTCCAATTTTATCTCCCAGCATGCCCTCTGCCCAGTTGTCGTCCACTCTTCGAATCACAGTCAGAATTTCATCCTGCAAAACATAACATGCAAGACGGTAAAATTATGGGTTTAGTCAATTGCTAATATAAGGAAAATGAACATTTTTGGTTCTTTGGATTCGGAAGTCAAGTCATTTGATCAAAGACTGAAATGAATTTATACAGTATGAGCTGACAGTCCAAATTAAATCTGTGGAAATTCCACTCCAATGCAGTTGTTTGGTGAGCTACACTGCAGTATATTATAGCTGATCTATTACTTAGGGGGGGGCTCTCATTTCCACTTCAATGTGTTCACAAGAGGCTTGAAATGAGTTTACGGCTGTGACATTCCTTTATTGACTGCCATAAAATGGCAATAAATTCAGTAGCAAGTATTTCTGGTAATTTGCTTCCTATTAATTGAATGGAACAGCAAGGAAGGTTAATTACATTTTTTGAAGGATTATGAGCAAGAATCACTCAATGGTTGTTGTTTCTTTGACACTGCAGTCAGGTCAATCCTTTACCTTAGCCCAACCTTCACCTCTAAACAGCAATATCTTTTAAAGTTATTGGGACATTCATTGTTTACGGGTGCATTCCTTGGACATTTTTTCCCAAGTCCCGTTTTTTACAAGTCCATAACCCAGGCAAGAGATAGCAGAGGTGTGGTAGGAATGTGATTCTTTGACCATGGACTGTGTGCCCGTTTCTTCAGGGCTGGCACAGTTCCTACAGGTCTATGCGAGAGGGATAGGAGTTGATCCAATACTATTTTTCTGTTCAAGAACTAGCATCCGCGTGATGAGGAAACAGGAAGCCGGTGCAGTTTAACAGCAGACTGAATCCAGGGCCGAGAGTTTTGCTTGTCTTTCACAAAAAACCTCTAATTAGCTTCAAGCTCCAACTACACATTCACATTATATACTGTACAGTAAGATACAGTGAGGTCAACTGGTGATGGCTCATCTATCTCAGGTACCCTGTGAAAGGAATTGAGACGGAGCCTGACGCGGTCTGCAGCATAAGCAGTTCTGACAGGCTGGCGTCAGGATGAATCTGGGAGAGATCCTCGTCCTCTGGCCTTCCCTGCGGTCGGACCGGGCGTTCTGTTAATGACACGCCTGGGGAGAGCTGGGATCTCTGTAATTGACCCATCTGCCGCACAAGGACCCCCTCTCCCTCAGTGCGGATTATGGGCTGGCAGAGGGCCGGCTCCCTGCTAAATTCATTACATGGGCACCGGCCCCATGGAGGGAGGAGGGAACGGGGTCCCTCCTCCGTTTGAGAAATCGCAAAGATGTGAACAGAAATGGCAGTAGCTTTTGTTTGAGGTCTGATGCAATAGGGGGAAGGAGGTGTCTGCACACCAGACACAATAACAGAGCATTTTTTTATAAATCATGAATCGGCCCTCTCATCTTTCCCCTGGTCTAACTGCGTAGGAATAATGATAATGAAGGTAATCCCTGGCCCTTCCCAGGAGGACTGGTAAGGCAGAGCGGAGCAATTGGGCTGGCCCTCTTCTGAAAGGGAGCTCGAATCGGATCGATTTCACCTCCCGCGTGGGACAAAGGAGCTAAGGAGCGCCAAGGCCGGCCAGCAAAGCTCCGCCGGGTCACATTTCAGCACTGTGAGAGAGGCCTATTGTGCAGGCTCAAATCCCCTGCCATAAATCTTGTTGAGTGGACTGTGTACCTTTACCACGGTGATGTAACCAAATACATGAGTATAAATAATTGTGTGCAAGCCTTGCCTTCATAGAATACTTTCTTACATAGTCTGAGTCAGGGATTTGCCCACATTACTCGCAGATCAAATGTAACAGGCATAAAGAGTTCACCTGAGGATCAGCTGAGAGAGTCATTTGATTGGTTTAAGTGACATATAAAGCAAATGCAACTGCTCTGCATAATAATAATAACAATAATAATAACACTTTTATATAATTATTATTATTAGTAGTAGGAGCAGTTTTCGTATTCGTAATTATTGTATTAAGAGCCAACGTTCTGAGATGCCTCTAACCTTTACAAGTAAGGGATGAGTGCTTCTGAAGAAGACCGTGGCTGAAAAGGTCTGAGCCAAGGCCAGACAGTGCTCGGACTGTGCACTGGCCCTCTGTGGACAGTAGGTCTCTCCTGACCGTGCTTCATGTATACTGCTACTTCTTTGGTCCGGGCCTGCTGCTCTGTGTAAAAACAGCCTATTTCTGCCCTGCCACCATTTCCTTTGAGGTGTGAACAAGAGAACCAGGAGCCTCGGACTGCTGGCATCGCACCCAACGACGCGCAAGAGCAAGTGATTCCAACAGTCCCAACAAGCGTCAGATAAACTCCGAAAGCAAACGAGATGCTTTGAAGCTGAGACAAAAACGCCAGGAATACAAATTCCATGTTTATGGCAGAGATTCACAACTGACCGCTCTAATGTATGCCTTTTCCCCGCCCACAAGAGACGCAGCACGCGAGGGCCGTAACAGGCGGGGAGCTGACATCTTCCACGCCGGCGAAAACGATTGCTTCATCGCCAGGCTCCGTCTTGACATAATTACACACATTATACCGCCGCTCCGGCTACCTGGGAATTGGCTCACTGAATGCTTAATGCACTCTGGATATCACTGTCATACTCGGGACTGATTTGAAAGGAGATGAAAAGACACTGTTCGGGCTTTGTCCGCAAGACTGCGGTGCATAATTACCCTCTCATCTCTGGGCCTGATCCTTCTCACACTGGAAAAAATGGCTGAAAATGAAAATCAAGTGTGATGCCGTGACAAATACCGACCTGGCACGGGTCTTGCTGATTGTTGGTTGAGGACTGTAAGAGATTATCTTTGAACTGTTATTACTGTGAACACATACATCTGCTTAGATGAAAATATCTAAAGCAGATAACTATACTTTCAGCCACAGCTGGGAGCAGGCAGAGCTGAAAAACTGGGCAAATTCAAATCAGAATGCTGTAGTACTCTTACACAACCAAAGTTATTGAAATGCCATCCAATATGAACTGTTTGCTCCATGTTACTACCGGGCAAATCGATACACCTCTTAGCAGATCATTGGGAAGGGCTGAATTAAATTAGAATTTGTTTGCTATATGCATGCAAAATTATGTCTTCAAACTTCAAACTTCTAAACATACTTCAATTAAAACTGAAGAATGGATTTAAGAAGAGACATTATTTCGGTCAATTTGGCCCAAAAATCATGGCTGAAAATGAGAGAAAACAAGAGAAAAAGGCTAAATATTTTGAGATGGCTCCCTAAAGAGATGCTGCCTAGTTAACCCATCTCCTAGTCAGAAAATACCTGGTGGATAAGGTAACTTAAAGGTTTTGTACAAGAATGGTGGTACACTTCAGCTTCACTTTGAATCAAGTCTAACAGGGCAGTTTTGCATTATTGTATTAACAGAGTATCACAGTTCATATAGCTAAGATATCCCTTCCACTGTCAGGTATACCTTGAAAAAAGGTGATGGTGACTCATATTACATTAACTCTATGTATTACAGAATAGGATGGAGAATACATTTTTGATTATTTGAATATAAGACCATCAGATCACTAATCTATTGCCTGGATCAATACTGAAATTATTGTTAATTTAAAAATTCAGATGTGTTCTTTTCATCAATATTCATGAAGAAGAGCCCTGAAGAAGAAACTTGCATAAAATAATGAGACAACGAATCACTACAACAGATATTTCCTTAAAGTGCATGCAGAAAAATGCAGCGTTCAATGATTTGATTACTCTTAGGAACCACAGAATATTCAAATACCAATTATTTGAACTGCACATCCCAATAATGGTATGGTGTGGCTAATTAATTAATGATCCAAGGTAGCTGTGCATAATTCAGCAATTTCAAAACTGATGTTAATAAAATATTAATCAAACATGCAGGTGCTGAATTCTTACTTCACTCCAATTTATGAAATGCAAAACTGAGCAACACTCTGTGTGCATAATGTTACATTGCACTACAAGGTTTTCAGTCATATGTGGCACCTTATGACGGAGATGCTGATTTACACCATCCACAATTTGAATATGTATGTATAGCTTCTACTATCTGCTTATATAAGTAATAGATATTTGAATACACGGAGAAAAGCAAGTGTTGATATTTTCAGTCTACAGGTCCATGCTGTGTTTTTGCATTGTGATAATGAACATTACAGTTTCCATTTAATTAAAAACTGGATGGCAAGGTAAACAAAAATCACAACAACTGAACGCAAGTATTGAATGCAAATGCTCTATTCAAAGAATGCCAACTGCGACAGTCTCTTGAAGCAGATCATTATTTTAATATTAACATTTTATGCAAAAAATGGGAGGGAGAGAGGGAGAGGGGGAGGGAGAGATTTAGAGCTGGATCAGGGAGGCAAAGTCCTGTGTCTCCATCAGAGTATGAGAGAAATGTCTGTACCCACAACTCTGAGGGCATGGAAAAGAAAGGAGACAGAGAGTGAGAAAGAGAGAGGGAAAGAGACAAAGAAAGAAAGAGATAGGGGGACCGAGAGGGTGTCAGACAGACTGTCTGCATCCATCTGAGAGCGAGAGTGAGAGACTGTGAATGACTACACCAACATCCATATTATTGATTCATGTAAAAAAAAAAGATGTCCATTTTTAAGTGTCAGAACTCATGACCTTGGCAGAACCCAGACTCAGCAAACTAGTATCACTGATTACCTTTGTGAAAGTCAAGCAGTCCTTGTCTTGGTCCTTGTCCTTGACCTCAAAGTCGTACAGCGCCTTGCCCTGGGGCGGGGTCTGGGACAAGGGCTTGATGCACTGGATGTAGCTGGCCGGGAGGAAGCCATGGCTGCCATTCAGCTCGCCGTGGTACCAGTTTTCATCCACCTTGCGGCGTAGAATGATGATGTCACCCTTGTTGAACTTGAGGTCTCCTGGCTCCTTGCCTTCATAGCTGTAAAGAGCTTTCCCGCAGGGTAGCTGTGGAACATTCTGGAAAGAAAGTGGGGGGAGAAAAAACAAAACTTCAAGCACCACCATTTACAACCATGAGCACAGGTTCACAAGTACTACATTCTCCTTCAGCTAGGCCTGAAAGTGTGTTGTGCAGAATTCCTGTGAGGATTTTTTTTCTGTTATACTCTGAAACTGAAACAACAGAATATGACATCACTCTAATTCAGCATATGTGACTCCCCTTGGGCAGACCATACAATCTGTCTAGTTGTACATCATCGTTCCTCTTCATAAGATTTAGTTTGACTCACCAAGGGGTAATTAAAATTACGTTATAATTACTAACACATATATAAATGCTATTAATGAGGCTGATGATGATGAACTCAAGCTTAACAGCTCAGTATGCTAGTTTCCTTCATCCTAAATGGGTGATCAGAATATATTATACACACAGAGTATAAACCATCCACAGATGAAATGACTTCAGCCAAGCATTCTTCTTAAAAGGCATCAAGCATACAGCCTCGATTAATACTTGCATTCTGTATAGTTGATGGTATATGGAGATTTCTGACTGAAACTGATCTGAATCTGGGGATAATTCATACCCTACGTGTGTAACAGATTCTAATCATGTAGAACACTCAGGCACATTTATATGTGTTTAATGACCATGTGCCCGGAGCTGCAGAGTTCTCAAGGTCCTCAGTCACTCTGTTTTAGCATAGGACCCCAGAGAGAACACCCACACTGCTGGGAGGCCAGCAACACAAACCACAGGCAGAAATCTCTATTCATGAGCACATCCTCCAGAGACAGAATGGAAGCAAGCCAGTAAAAATGTTCTGAGAAGCACGGAGTGAAAACCTACTCTGCCAAATTTTGCATTTCTGTATTTTTTTTCTCTTTCACACCAAAAGCCACAAAATCAAAGCAGGACAGAGTAGAACAGGAATTAAAAAATGAAAGAATAAAATCCTTCTCACACACTTTTGAGGGACTGTGCCTTCCACTGTCTTGAGCCTCTGGACTGTGAATTATCAAGGCAAGAGGCACTGCAGTGATAAAGCGCATTCTTTTCCTGCTCTGAGTGTTATTGATCATTAGCTCCTTCTGTTTCTCTTGGGCTTCTCAGTACTAACAGTAGGATGGTTACGTCGAGGGCCCTACACAGTTAACAAATGCAGGTGCACATGATCGGCCGCGTGCCTGCACACACACACGCGTGCGCACGCACACACACACACACACGCTAATTATGCTGGAATTGCAGATAGAATATATGTTAATGTGACAGCTCAAGCTTACAAATGCATTTAACACCCCGGGCTACGTGTGCATTAACAGCGGCTGGTAAAGGCTGTACACTTTGACACACAATAGCTCCACGTGCCCACTGCAAGGGAACACACAACCCTTGCGAGGACAGCACAGTCAGAGTACAGATCGCTGTGGACAGAGCGCCCATGAGGGAGCTCTCTGGTATCCATGGAGATCTGTCTCACAGTTCCCTATGTGGCGCTGCCATTCACACACCTGCAGCCTTTTATCTACAAACACACAAAACATGCCATCACACAAACACACATACACACACACACACACACACACACACACACACACACACACACACACACAAACACACATACACACTCCCCTCCTCATTTCAACAACCCTTTTCAAGCACTTTTTGCATACACTAATGTACTGTGTTGTAGCGTAAATACTGCTTATGTATACCCTGCAACAAATAGGAATGGCCACAAATTACCACAATGCTATGTTACAGTTTGTGTATGTGTATCTGTGAGTGTGTTTGTGTGTGTGAGTGTGTGTGTGTGTGTTTGTTTGTGTGGTGCATCTGCGTGCATGAGTATGCACGTGTTGTTTGTGTGTGTGTGTGTGTGTGTGTGTGTGTGTGTGTGTGTGTGTGTGTGTGTGGAAGCCTGTCAGCATGCATCTGTGTATGCCTCTCAACACAGGAGAGGAAGCAGAAGATCACAGACCACCCAAGGAGCCAGCGCACCATTCCAAAAGAAGGAAAAAGGCACTTATTCATCAGTGTGTTTAGCGTCCCATATGATAGCAGAAACAAAGCACTCATAAGCTAATACACTATGTGCCCCCTGATAAGCACACTGAAAGGTACCCCTGCAACATCTTCAACAAGGACTGGTCCATCGATGGGAGATGCCAGAGGAAAACTTCAGCGCCGCCAGATGAGGCCCACAAGGGCAACACGCACTGCGACAAGCGCAGCGCTGTGTGCATATTAGCTCACGAGAGTATTTTATCCCAGCTGTATTTGTCTTACAACTAGACAAATGAGATATGTGCAAAGGAAACAGGGGAACGCCGTGAAGTGATGAACAGTGGTGAAATATTCATGCGTATCAGACGCGCCTTTCTCGTACAGTAAAATCGCTGAGGAGGTGTGGCCTGGATTTAGGTACGAGGACGATGAGCCTTTGGCAGGAGGAAGATCCCGTTTCTCACCCCTCCCTCACCTCTATCTTTCTGCCGGAACGCCTGAGCCACAGGCTGTTTGTAGCTCATAAAAAATGGAAGGCGAAAAAGAAGGACACGGAGCGTATGAGTCCTCATTACCTATTTATGATGGCAGAGAGGAAAAAAATGTGAGGGAGCGAGAGTTCACAGATAGGGAGATGCAGGGGGTAGTGGTGGAAAGGTGAGAGGTAAAAGAGGGGGAAAAATCTGCTCAGAGAAAGAAGAGAGGGGATGAAAAAGCTGTGAGAAATAGGGTAGGGAGAGGGAGCGAGAGAGTGCATGTGAGAGAGAGAGAGAGAATGAGAAAAAACGCTGCACCCAGGATGACAGATTATCAGAGAGGGAAAGCAGCGCACACCCATCTATCGGCTCATTACACACGCATCACAGTACTCTAATGTGCAACATATTTGTTTGGGGGGTTCCATTAGCACTGCTTCAGAGGAGCAGGTGCCGGTTTTGCTCTGGGGGGCTTACCTGTGTGTATGTTTGGGGTGGGGGGGGGGGGGGGGGGGGGGGGGCGTTGATAATGCATGTTGAGCTAGGTAATACCCTCCCTGGGGTGGACACTCCCCAGGCAGGCATTCACAAATAGACGTGAAAAGAAACAGTGCTTTGTGTGACTCGTGGTGGCATGGCATTGTAGCCCTGCGCTACACACTGGCTGGTTTCCACCACAGAAAATGAACGGTTAGAACACAAGTTAGATGCTGCCTGCCGCTCACTCAACAAAACGGTGCACACATACTCTGTTAGAGTGGGCTGTAAGCGTGTGAACTGTAATCGCTCAACCGAGCAATAAGCATCACTGTTGCACTATTGGTCATCAAAACGACCGTTTGCCAATTCAAAGGCCACAGATAACACAGTTAGACACCACAGTGGTGGAAATGACAGAGCTTGAATGTAGACAGCATTTAAAAGGCCATTAGAACTGTACTCTGTAAAGACACGTGTATCTGTCATTGAAATCCTGAAACTATTCCTTAGACATTAACTACATGACAATATTGTATTGCCCCCTTACACAATTGACAGAGGCTGAAAATGAGCAACAAAGGGGAGCCTTCTTTAAGAGTGCTGACCTGATTCATATCTTGGGCCAATACCATTTATAATCAATGCCTTACTTAAGACCAAGGTTCAATTTAGCAGCAATGTATTACCTGCAAGTCTGAGTTCACAACTGCATAGGCGCCGTTTACGCTGGGGACATGTCCCCACCACTTTTTTTCATGGCCCATTTCATCCTCACCACTTTGAAAAGGTGTGAACACGTCGAACCCGTCGTTGTCCCCAGCACTTTTCAAAACAAACTGACGCCCATGCACAACTGCATAGTTCATTCCATAGAGTGCCAAATGATGCTGTGTAAGTGAAAATCTATGCAACATTTTATAGCTCAACATTATGAACAGCACACACTGTGAATAGACTGAGTCTGGGATTAATGATCTCACTTTTCTTCATCTCACTCCCTTTGTTCCTGGAAATGTACACAATATAGTAATGACCGGAAACTGTCTCTCTGTAACATTATGCACCTTCACCCTGAAAATTCAGACCTTCTTGGTTGCAGAATCACTAGCCATTAACCTCTAGCTTTATCATATTAAGAACAGATGGGCAGCACCATTTTATCTTGCTTGTTTCGCAGGTGCTGAACCCCACTCTAGAGCTAGGCAAACCCGAGCCTCGAGGGCTGGACTCCTGTCTGGTGTTAATTCATTCTAAACTCTTAATTATACTAAACACACTTAATTGAACTAAACACATTAATTGAATCAATTACATACATAACTGAATCAATCTTTAGGTTAAATACATTGAGGTGGCTATGTCCTGCAGATGATGATAGTACAACTGAAAAGGAACTAGAACATTTTCATGATTGAAACGTTACAAGCACTAACTTACCTTCCTCTGTGCTAAAGAACCTGTCCAATTACTCTCCCCAATACAAAATACCTGGGTGCACAACGATTACACACATGCTGCTCGATGAATGTTATCATGGCCATATGTGCTTCCTGTAATACCAGCTACTGGCAAAGCACCAGCAACAACCAATCTCAGTGGGATTATCTCCCTCCCCATTCAGCATTAGCGTGTAATAACACTTGGCTGACAAGTGCAGGACACACATGATGAAACAGGGGCGTTTAATAAACAATTCAATTCCCTCTCCAATCAGCACTGTGTTTGTGTTTTTTTATTTTTTTCAGAGCGCGGACGTGGGGCAGATCCAATAACCAGCACTGTATCTGAATGCGCTGTGGTCGCTCGGCTGTCCCCTCCTGCCCCGGCGGCAATAAAACTGTGTCTGCCAGCGTCGGCGCTGCCGTTTTATGAGCGCCGCTGATCTCAGAGATCCAGATTCTGTAAAGATCCTCAAATATTAATACAGCAGAAGTCCCACTGAACGGCCCCACTGCATGGCAACACACAATCTCAGCCTCCCCGTCACGTGATTGAGCCACCTCTGGAGAGAGTGAGAGAGGGAGAGACAGAGGGAAGCAGGGGTGGGGGGGGGATTCTGCTTGGCGGGGTCAGGGAGTGTGTGAGTGAGAAGGTTATAGCGAGTCTAGGACACAGAGAGAGCGTACAATGATGGATTGCTCCTTTTACTCATACAACATTCCTAGCTCCGTGGGCAATAGTTGCATTATGCGTTATACTTTTTTGCATCATGTTTGTTCAGATTTATCATTGGCCTCCACATACCAAGACAGGGAATATTCTCTCCCCCTGACATAGTTTGCTACAACACCATCAATGCCCTTGCAAAACAAAAAATGGCTTGCCCTTTACTGTAATCTCATTACCATAGTAACCGCGCTGATGAGATGCTAGGCTGACCCTGCTTCTGAGACCTTTTACGTCCGAGCTGAATGGCGGTCAACTCAGATGCTGCCTGAATGTATCATCTATACAAAGGTCAACAAAAAGAATGCACCCACATACAGACACACACACACACACACACACACACACACACACACACACAGGTATACTCACATGTACACACACACAGAGCCATCTTGAAGGTATACATGAGAAGTTGTCTGCTTCCATGGTGGGACCGCCAAAATAAAAAACCAACCTCCATTGATTCAATGAATCATTAGGTCCCTCCCAACAGGGAACCATTTCCAGGTCTTTGGCAGAAATTTATAAATTGTGTGTAATAACACTATATCCACTGTCCTTAATCTGTGTTTATACTGAAAAAAGAGATGCCAGTGATGGTCACACAAGAATAAATAACTCTCCCTAGAGATAGCAAGAGCACTCATCTCACAACACAAATAAATCTTGAGTACAGACCAATTATGTATTCATCAATGAAGTCGCACTGTACAAATGTCAGTGAAAGCAATAATTGGTTTGGCTGTAACATGTAATGGGACTGTATGTTAACAATCATTACCAAGAACCAAAACCTGCTCATGCTGGTGTTAATGTGTGTATGTTCAGTGCTTATTTTCTGGCTGTAATTAACATTTTTGGGAACAGCTCAGTGAGTGTAAAGTATGTGTGTGAGTGTGGGGGCGTGTGTATACGGGTGTGATGCAAGCGTGTATGTGCGTGCTTGTGTGTGTATGTGTGTGCATCTGAGTGTGCCAGTCTGTGTGGGGGAGGAGGTGTAGCGACAAGGGGAGAGATGAAAATTGTGGAAGTGATTCCCTTTGAAAGCCTTCTCCATCAGGAGGAACTCTCCCTCAGATGCGTGGCCTGTTCAGCCCAGTGGAGCAGACAGAAGTTATCTGAGCTTGTCAGCGCTACAAACTGCGTGGCCCACAGCGGCCGCCCCGCCGGGCTTATCTACACCTCTCGCAGAATCAATTAATAAGGCACTCGAAGTGATAACACCGCGGCTGATTAATGCTTCTCTGATACAGCGCAGGTCTGTAATTCTTGCTTATACTTTCCATTATTCCACCCATCCATCCATTTCTAGTAACCTCCAAAACCTTTTTAGAGAGGACACATGAGATCCAAAATACATTATAAAATTTATGCACAAGCCGTCTACATTCTGCATTTCTTTACTAGTGTAGCCATGGTGTTGGGTGGTAAAAATCACCTAGTGGATGTTCAACAGCTACAAGCGCATTTTAAATATACTGAAGAGGACACAGCACATTTTCCAACCAGAGTTGTTCACAATTTAAATATGGGGGCAGAAAAACAGACACTTGCTGGTTCTGTGGCTTCACTGGTTTGCATTTTGTTGGCTGAGTAAATTCTCCACTCTGGTCCTATGGATTTCAAGGCTTACACCTGGTACTGTTCTCTGAAATGTTATCAGCACATGAAGGATTAACACCCCTTCAGCAGTACATTTAACTGGAACTGAGAACTAGAGGTTTTCAGGAAAACTTCAACAAACCCAGGGAAAGTTTAAATCTATGACCCTAAACTGGTTTATGCTTCATATGTCCAACTAATCACTTTCCCTGGGTTTCATTTTGTCATAGCCCTCCTCAAGGGACCTTTTAAATTCAGGGTTTAGGATGGGCAATGTGTGCAGTCCTCCACCACTGTGGGAGTGCCAAGTACCAGTGCGGTGGATGGTTATGTGTGTCACCTTGGAGTGTTGCTGGTCTACTGGGTGGACGCATTTCTGATTCACTGACACTCACTGCTTGCTTGACTGTTCTGCCTTCTCTTTCGTCTTTGTGAAGGGCCTCTTCACTGTGCACGTCAGCTCAAAGCACAAAGTGCCCTCCTAAACTGCATGAAGTCGCGCTACTTGCATAAGCCTCCCGTTGCGTTTCTGCATCATCGATTCCACTTTCGAAATAGACGTCAAGATGACAACCGTCATTGTCCAAATAACCATTCAGATTAATGTGCCACAACCAGCCACAGAATTCACGAGTGAGAGTGCGCCCATTTCCCTTACATCTCCCAGAGCTGGTCACTGTGCTGGAGAGATGCTGTGAGTGGCCCTGTTATTTGCTGCCTGTGTGAATACACACCGGGCCACACTCACGCTCTCACACCTCTTCTCACCTGTCTCAGGAGATAAAGAGACAATCTGTTCGTCTCTGGTTTAGTTCCCTCTCTCATCTCTCAGTCTGTCCCATCTTCCAAGGGCCTCTGTGGGAGATGAGTTCTTATAGAGGCTCCGCCTCTCCCCCCTAACACCAGATTCATTACCTTACAGCATGTTGTTCCGAAAACACTCCCCAGCCAATTCGGCTCCCTAGGGCCCCTTCCACCAAGGCTGGATTATGGTGGGCTTCATAAGGTTAGCTCGCTTCTATCCTCACTATGATGGCACCAGAATTTAATCTGGGCATGTCAGAAATAGAGCTGATTGTCGAGTAAATGATGGGCATTTTGCGACAAACATGTTTTTCAGTACATCAGTATCAGCTATTGATCCATGTCACCAATTTCATGTATTTCATTTTATATATTATAATATTAACTTTGACTCCCTTGATCACTATCTTTTCACCATCACAGAAATCGAGATTCTCAGACAACCTCCAAAGACAAACTGGTGTCAGGTGATTCTGAATAAATAAATGATGGAGGATTTCTCCACAGGAAGCTCCCACAAAAAGCAAATGTTCCCAGACAATGTGCTCGGTGGTTTATTAATACACTTATTCATTGTCATGTATTCTGTATACTTCCCATATGAAAAAGTATATTACTCCTCATTATCCTACTAATGGCAAATGAAAACTTCAGCGCTGAGGATTTAATTGGGTCTCTTTCCTTCTCTTCCAATGGAATAATCTCTTCATTAAAAAAATCTATATTATTTATCGTTAATAAAATTCATGAATATAATTTGTAATCATACACAGCAGGGCTGGAGACAACACTTGGTAGAGTGCTGATGAGTGGAAATGAGTGCCGAGGTAAAGCAAATAAACAATCGCATGAGCAAATTAATAAATGCATGTAGCCCATTGGAGTTAGCTCAGCACAATGGAGCATGGAGTCAGACTCCCCGGATGTCAGAGAGCACCTATCTGTGCTGTGCAGAGACACCTCAGCTGCAGGTGCACGAGTGTGCAGAACAGAGCAGACGCGAGCTACACAATACTCTGCCCAAAGAGAGACTGTTTCCTAATTCAATTACTATCAACCTTACTGCTTATGCCCATCTGCATACTGCATCACTTTCACCTTGTAGAGCCATCCCCCTCACCACACACACACACACACGCACATGCACACGCATGCACGCACACGCACGCACACGCACGCACACACACACACACACACACACACACACACACACACACACACACACGCGCGCGCACGCACAGACACGCGCGCGCACGCACAGACACACGCGCGCACGCACAGACACACACACACACACACAGACACGTAAACAAAAGAACACACACACACACACACCCTCCACACACGAACAGGAATGCTAATGCCGTTTTTTCAGACTGAAGTGAACCCTGGTAACCACAGAAGTCAAAACGGATCCCAAGAAGCGGAATCTGCCATCTTAACGTGTGTGTGCCCGTGCGCGTGTCTGTGTGTGTGTGTGTGTGTGTGTGTGTGTGTGTGTAAGCATGCCTCTTTAAGCCTCAAAAGAGGGGAGCAAGACTGCACACACCATGGTGCGCACATAAAGCACACCAAACCCACCAACAAACAGCCAAGAGCTGAGCAGCACAAGCCGCACCACCAACACTGCTCCTATGAACACGGCATCAGCCTTGTTAAATTGGCATTAAAAACGCCACAAACGTCTACCATCTCTGGGCTGAAAAACGTTCTGGAAGAGGAAGCAGAAATTACCTTCCTGGTTACATCACTCGGTGCGGTGACACACGCATCGGCAACCATGGCGCACGCCTTGTTAGTCAGTCACTACATGAGCTGTTTACTCACACACAGCGTGATCAATTAAAGCAGAACACGCGCGCAAAGCACTACAGCAATTACATTACTGAATGCCACTTAGCTATCTAAGTATTTGCAATTCTCCCTGTGCAACTGAACACAATTTGATGTCGGAGGGACAGCGGGAGAGATGCCACACAACAGACAGAGAGCAACACTGGCCTAAACAGACGCTGTTTTTCACTGGGAGCACAAAAGGGCTCGAGGGGAGTGTCCCCTGTCGGGATTCAAACCCGCACCCTTCCCGCTACTAGCTTAGTTCCCTCATAACAATGTCACACTTAATGCCATCAGACTCTCCTTATGGAGATATTCTGAGTGTGGGGAAAGAGTGGTGCTGATTGGCTGGGGGAGCAGTGGGGGGAGGAGACAGTGAAAGGTCAGTGATGGGCAGGGTGGCAGCTGTGCGCAGTCGGTCCCCTCGGTGGGTGATCTCCCCGGGGGATTTACGAAGTAACAAATTACAGACCGCAGCTGGCTGCGACGCCGCGCTAATTGCAGCGCCGCGTGAATCCACGGGGCCCGCCGGTCAACCCCGGGGACATCTCGGACACCACAGGGACCCCTCGCGCGAGGACAGAACATCTGTGGCCCCGGCTCGTGTTTCACGGGCCCGCCCCGGTGCCTGGCAGGATCTTCCCATCCCCCGGTCCCGCCTGCGGGGTCTGCTCTGCACACGCCCTGTCCCGCTTCACGCAGGGACACACCTCTCTCCACTGTCTGCTGCCCAGAGGCGTGACCTCTTTATTCACACAGCACTAAATTACCCTGTAAAAAACTGGACTTTCTCCATTAACTGTAAAAAAAGGCCTGTAAAAGGACTGCTGGAGACAGAGCCCGAGGCTCACGCTGTTGTCTGTGCGCTGACAATCGCTGTGCCGTCTGTGTTACATCCACAGATCACTCGCAGATAAAAAGGGAGGTTTCAGACTGGTTATGCTTCTGGGAGTCACGCTGCCTTCCCCACAAAAACACCATGTAACGAACAAAAAGGTACACTGTGCACGTGTGATCCCCCCCCCCCCGCAGAGAGATCAATCTTCACGTACAGTGTGTGTGTGTGATAAACACTACAATGTCAGCAAAACATCGGGAAAGGCGTTATCAGATGAAAAGCCTTTCCTCCGGTGACCACACTTAGATGTAGTGGAAGTTTAAATCACAGACTGAGAGGTCGGTCTCTCCCGTGGTGTCGTTTACTCGTCTGGGGGGTAACGTGAGAGCCTCTTTTACACACCAATTTCACATCTCAGCACATCTGTCTTTTATAATCATTGGCTCAGTGCCCTGGGTTCAGTCACTAGGCAGAGAGAGAGAGAGAGAGAGAGAGACACACACACGGAGCACAGCAGTCCAGAAAGTCCCTGGATCTTGAGCCCCTGCACCCTGTCACCAGGGCCACTGTCTTTCTTCTAATCAAAACTCATAAACGGAAAGGAAGTTTGCACCTTCTCCTGATTTTGCTGGGGTTCGGAGCTGTGTGTGGAAAGGGGAGAGGAAGGCAATGAAATCAGCTACCGCCGCAGTAGCCAGAACTACCATCCCCGCAGCTTGTGCCCATAAACACCTCATTAACACCGTGTCGTCTGAGCTGCTCGCAGAAGTGGACATGCTTATATCCTAAGGCAAGGCCCTGTGTGAGGATAGTGTCTCTGCTGCTTGAGAGGCCAGAGTAGACCCTTGCTCCAGTCTGCACCCCTCCCTCAAACTAGCGACCTAACCGGTCAAGAGGCCCAGGCAATTACTCGAGTCCAGGGATCGCCAAAAGGCTGCGATGAAACGAGGGTAACCATGGCAACAGCAACTCCTGACAGCGGGCGCAATTATAGAAGAGCTGTCACCTGACTGGAGTCACGAGAATGTTGTGCTGGTGGAGGGGACGCGCAGTGCACATCTTATGTGCTTCTGTCCGATTGGTCAACGTGCACGGTTCCCAAGGACCACCTGTGGCTCATTTCTCATGGGGTAAAAATCACAGGCGGTCAGAACTGGAAACTGCAGAGTGCCTTGTCACTGAATGTAACATCGCTGTTTTCACCACGTACAGCGCCTCTTGCATCACCGCTGCTTTGACCACATCTCCACAACAACACAACCTTCTAATTGACCCAGATTAGGTGTTAAAAGTTTTGTTTTCTAAAGCGAGCATTTTTCTGCCTGATCTTCACTAATCACTGCAGGGGTTGAAGAAGCGTGGGTGTGGTGGCATCAATGTGCCGGTGGTGTTCTCTCGCTCTTCATTCCATGTGTGACAATGGAAGTGCTGGGTGGCGTAGCTATGCACAAACACACACAACGGAGTGGATGAGGACAGCTGTGGGTGAGCAACTCATTACAAGGTTCACTGGAGAGGACTGCTCTTTTTGATCCCAGTGACCTCCACTATTCCTAATTACCTAGTTAAAGAACATATTGGTTATGTGCATTTATTGTCTTTTTAAATTTTCCTGTTTTCCTGTATTTCTCAGTGCATCCTATTATTATTCTGCTTGTGCGTATTATTATTCCGTTTGTGTTATAATCTTCTTTGAACGTGACATATGAAAAGTGTTGTATGAATAAATTAGCTGTTACTATCCTTAATCAAAGTGCCTTGTGTAAGTCTGTGAGTTGTGCAGGAAGGCAGAGAGAAGGCTCCAAAATTAGCATCTTTGTAGTAAACACGTGGGAAGCGGTAAAATAAACATGGCAGCTACACTAACACAAGAAAATGGAAATACTTGACTTCCTCCCCCTTACTTTCACAACCCTTCCCTGCTCCTCCTCAAAGCTGTGGAAAAGTTGTCCGCGTTACCATGGTAATGTCTCCCAGCAAAATGGACTGAGACGCAAAGAGAAGCAAACTTACGGGACTGGCCTCTCTGACGCGGACAGGGCTGAAGGAGGTAGGGACAAGACGTGACACTGCATTTCCCAGCCGCAGTGTGGTGAGAGGTAAGGAGCAGGCTTTGTAGCCCAGAGGTTGCCAGTTTGCTTCCCTGGTGGCACACTGCTGCTGTACTTTTCAGAAGGATACCCAAACCGAACTGCATCAGTGAACTATCCAGCTGTATACACAGAGGTTGTATATATGATGTATGTTGTTAGGAGTATCTGCTAAGCAAAGACAGAATGGAGGAATTATAATTTCCAACAGCTTTTCCAATAATAGTGTATCCCTGATGTGCACAATGTGAAAACACAGCTCAATTAACCAGGACTAGATATTAATGGGTGTCTACGCTGCTGAAGCAGAACTTGGGCATGTTTGTTGTTAATGCCTGCTTGCACAAGGAATGATACACACCCAGCAGACAGAGACACACTGGAAGCAGAAGAGACAAAGCAGGGAAAGGCACAGCCCGGGCAGCGTGGCCCACCTATCACAAGCTCACGTCAAATCATGGGTTCCGTTAAAATGCATTTTAATTGGCCTCCATACACCGCTGCTGCCCCGATTTGGCCTTCCCCCAATTCACAGGTCCCCCAGGACAGGCACTTTTTCCTTAAATGCTTCATCGCAGAAATTCCCCATTGAAATCGCAGCATTTTACAACAGTTCCTTTTTTCCTCTAGTAAAACTGTTTTTGTTGATTTTTTACAGCGTGCTTGAATTTCGACACTGTGTTACAAGCCTGACTGGACTTTTCTTCATCACCAACAAATCCCTATTTCAACATGTTCTGTATTTAAGAGCGTTTTCAGTCTGCATGGCACGAGCATGGGGTCCTGTTGGCCAGCTTAACAGTCAGAGGCTAGTCCTCCTTATACTGCCTCCAGCCCAGACAGCCAAACAGCCAGCTTCTGGAGACAGCGGTGCAGCCAGGCCCTGCTTATGTGAAGTCAGATGACTCTGGAATGCAACGGTGGGAGGAAAGGGCAATTAAATTTGAATTAAGGGTCCGAATAATAAAAGTATTTACGCACAACAAGGAGGGCAAGGAGCACAACAGACACTAGAGCCCAACTGGTACTGTAATTAATTCAAACTCTCAACGGCCTGTTCTTTTACTCCCCCCAGTACTACATCCAAACAGGATTAAAAGTTTACACGGTTCCAGCAAGAGCATATTTAATCCAAAGGAATAATTAACCATCACTGCCTATTTCATCCCATTTATGCATTTTTTTCCACATTTTTAATCGTGCACCATAATTGAAACAGCTTCAACAGGGAATTTATATTTGACTCCGTTCCCTGGTCTGTGGTTACTCCAAATGGAATTCACTTATTACTGCGGGTTATACCTATTATTTGGAAGGACCTGGACCAGCCATTGACTAAGGACCCTGTACACTAAAATGTCTTAATTATGAAATGAATTAATTATGAAGTTGATTAAGACTGTTTACCTGTCATTCAGAGACACCGGCAACCACAACAATCCATTTTATTGTTATGGGCTATAAGTGTGCGAGCCGTCCCACTTACGGTACTACATTAGCACGCATGTCTTTGCTCCAGACTCTCCAAATGAGAGACTGGAGCAGCAAGAAGGGAGCAAAAAACTCTGACTGACTGTCTGCAGTAAAGGCAACGGCGGAGAGAAAACCTGCTGTGCTGGGACTCTCTACATCATATGTCTGTGTCAGAGAGCGAGAGAGGGAGAGGGAGGAAGAAAGAGGGAGAGAGGGAGGGAGAGAGTGCAAGGGGGTGGGGGGGGGTGTGGGTGTGTCTGCGTGTGTGTGTGTGTGTGTGCGTGCGTGTACACACGTGGATATGCGTGTCTGTGTGTGATATTGCCCCAGGACAAATTTATGGTCTATAACTCACCTGTTGGTGACAACAAAGGGCATGATAGAACTAATTTCGGTTACAATGGGCGTGCGTACACCCTGTCGGAGTGATGTATCTCTGAGAAATAATGGAGCGCAGCTCTGTTGACTGCCGTGTGTCAGGGGCATTCAGGATGCTGCTCCAGCTCTCTGTCTAATGAACACCTCTGCAGCCGAAGACCCAAGGACAGATCACACTGCCCGCTGTCCATCATTTCACCTCTCTCAGCCCCCCCTACCAATGTATGGATACAATGTACTTTCTGGTGTGTGTGTGTGTGTGTGTGTGTGTGTGTGTGTGTGTGTGTGTGTTTGTGTGTGTATATTTGAGAGCATATCTGCATACGTGTATCTGTGTGTCTGTGTGCATGCGTGAGCGTAATAAGAGGGTCTGTATGCGTATATGTGTGTAAGACGTTATCTGTGTGTGCATGTTTCTGTATGAGTATGTATGCATGTTTGTTTGAAAGTGTATCAGTGTGGGTGTGTGTGTGTATAGAACAATCCTGTCCAATCCCATTTCACCCCCCTCTATTTCCCTGCACACACAAACACATTCGTACACTCACACACAAACTGTAAGCACACGTAGACCTTTAAGAGACAGACCCCGCCCTCTCTTCTATCCCCCTCCCCCCACTCTCTTCTCCTACTCAACTTCTCAAAGTGAATCACTGATTAAACTCGGCTCTGACTTAAAAAAAGCCATTCTTTCTGTCCTTGGGAGGCGAGCTTGCGTGCAGTTACCGCTGTCGCGTTTGCGGCGGCCAATCAGAGCGCCGCACTTTGAGGAGCCCCCTCGAGCTCCCAGAGTGAGATGAATTGTTTCTGAGACGAGAGTAGTGCCGCTCCTCCTAAGTCTCCCACAATGCCTTGCACTAACATTCTTTGTTCTGGTGCTGTTTCTGGGATTGAGGCCGTCCCAGTCAGGCTTACGGTGCGGCCCGCCGCCGGTCCACATGGGGCTCCGGCTCAAAACACGGACGGGCGCCTCCATCATCACGACAGAGGCGCTTGGGCTGACAGCGTTCCAGGGAAAAGCTGAGGAATGTGCGTGAGGGAGGGCCGCGTGGAGCCGGCTGTAAATCTCCTACACGAGTCTCCTTCTCTCCCCCCCTTCCACTGAAGCCGGCACTCTTTCAGCACCGCTGTTTTTGCGAGAGGGCCACTCGAGCGCAGCGGTGATCAAGCGTTTGGGACGGCACCGAGCAGAACGAGAGCAGACCGACGTGTAATACTTCTCACACCCTGCATTTCAGATCACCCCCTGCCTCTTCCATCCATCCTGTTTCCCCTTCTTGTTTCGCTGGCCGTGACCCAGAGAGACCCTAACCTCGACCCCCGGGAGGCTTTTCTGTCTTCACTTGGATGGTTTTACATGACACCCCGTCTCAGACTGCTGTAAAAAGGTAAAGACGACGTCACCCTCGCCCCCCCGCCCACTTCTTCTCCCCTGCCCCTTGTCTCCTCCCCCCTCCTTCCCTCCCCACAGCTGCAATGTCAACAGTGACCACATTCCACTCATCGGCCTACCACCTCGCCATTAATCTCTGAGGCGATCTGTCAGCCACTTCTGCTCTCAGAGCACGAGCCAATCCGCTAACACACACATACGCACACGTGCACACTCAGGCAAACAAGCACAACAACCCCAGGCTGAGTATGCTGCAGAATGAGCAGGCCCTAGTAAGAGTAGGCTGCGCTATAAGTAACACCCAGTCTGAGTGGGCACCAATCTGGGTAAACATTAGTCAGTGTAGCCCCCATTACGAGTACACCCCGGTCTAAGTAGGCTCCAGTCTGAATAGACTTCAGTCGTTTTTCTTTTTTCTGTAATCCTTTTCCAGCTGACTCACTGACACCACTCTCGCAGGTGCACACATTCTGGAGTTCCTAACTCTGACTGCAATATTGAACAGCACAAAGCGAGAACACTCTCACAAAGAGAGCAGGGCGAGAACCTGCCACCAGCCGCGGCAAGTGCACTCCTGCGATATCCGAGAAGTGTGCGCGAATGAATAAAATACAAAATGCACTCCCGGAGATGTCAATAAAGTATGAGAGAAAATGAAAGATTCATATCCTGTGACATTTACAGGTCCGTTGCCATCTTAAATTCGAATTTACGGTGACACCACACTGCAGGTGAGCATGATCAGCAATTGATGAGTCTTCTCTGCAACAAACATCAAAGCCATAACCTGCTGACATTAATAAGGACATTCTCTGAGATATCTGTATTAAAGCAGTAGTCAGACAGAGAGAGAGAGAGAGAGAGAAAGAGACAGAGAAAGATAGAGAATTACAGTAGGTCAAGCTTTAATCATCACCAGCACCCCCATATGAAGGGTAAATTCTGGCTGCATCAGTGAGAGCTGCCAGTCAATCAGAGATGATGAAAATATAAAATCTGTGGAGACGTGAGTGGATCCATCACGATGGCACGTTTGCCAGGGTTTGCAGGGCGTGATTAATCCCCTCGGAGCGGCACGCGCTGCTGCAGATGCTCTCGGGCAGACGCGATGAGGCCGACCGGCACTCCGAGGAGACTCACTGTGCCACTCATTCTGCCTCCTCTTACTAGGGAACGCTGGGAGGTCCACGGTCCTTCTACCAGCCAAATTCTGATCATGAGTGCATTCTTCTGAACGCCCATGAAAGACAGGCTTAATAAAATGTAAAAACAATGGCTTCTACTGAACGTTTTAAAAACATGGGTACAACTGAGCATCTAAAATATAAAAACACTGGATTCCACTGAACACCTATATTTTAAAAGTGTGGGTACAACTGAACACCTTAAATGTAAAAACAGTGGGTTCTACCAAACACCTATATTTTAACTGAATTCTACTTTAGGGCATCTAGAGTGCAGGGTGTTACCCACTCTATTCTGTGGCTGAAAAGATTGGCAACATGGTTCATAAGCCTTTTATTTAGGCTATTTCCACACTGCTTGGGTTTTGCTTCATGTGGTTACAGTGAAATGCTTTAATTACCACTCAGCAATAAAAAAAAAAGACTAAAGGAAATTGGGAATTGTGGCATACAAGATATATAGACTTGCCCTTATCCCTTGTGTACACAAGCACCTTTGTCTGTGGCCAACATTTTGAAAAAAGAAGGGCTACAGAATTCACAGTTCTTTACTAGAACAGGCTGCATGCCTGTCCACCCACAAGACAAGCTTTTTGTGAATTTCTGTTTGTTTGAGGAGAACAGCTTTCGAAACTGCTACACTCACCAAGTCCAAAACAAGCTTGCATTACCACCTGAGAGGAAAAAAAAACTCCCACAATTCACTAATACTCTCCATGCATTATCACTTCACTGCTCTTCAACCTGCAGAAACACAAAGCTTCTACGCTATGCTCTTTGATGCAATTATCACACTCACACTGCTGTAATTCAACAGCGCTCTTTCTCTAAGAACCCAGAAGGAAGGCACCAATCTTAAGGGTCACACCAGTGCCTGCTGTTCATCACAGAATGTCCTTTCCGGGACGCATTTGCAGGTTTCGAGCACGTTGTCCCCAGATCATATCAATGGCTGACACTGAGGTAATGGAGAGGAGAGGGCGACGGGCTTACAGCACTATCTGGCAGCGTGAACACAGCAGTGCACACCAAAATCCACTGAAACACTGATGGACGATTTGGCAAGTGGGAGATTCTGTCGCTAACCTGCGACCAGGAGAAAAGAGAGGGTCTAATCTGTGCTTCAGAAACTAAATGACTCCGGGGAGTATTTATGGTGACTTTGGGTGAGGAAAAAAAAGAAAAAAAAGAAAAACAAAAGGGCAAAACCACTCGCCGTCTTTTCCTGTGAAAGCGCATGTGGCCTTTCTCCGCTGTGTTCTAAATAGAGGCTGATCTCAATTGAAAGCTACAGTGCTTTCACGGTTTATGGGGCCTCGCTATCGCGGTTGCATGGTCTCGAAAATGCCATCTCCCTCTCGCTTGCCAAGACTTTATCAAATTGCTGACTGGGAGCCCCAGTGCACCACAAATAAGAGGTTTTGGAGACCGTGGGGGTTCATGTGGGCTGTAGTGATTTTACTGTTGTGTTTGCGAAACAAAAAAAGGCTTAAAATATCAACCTCTGCTGATGCAACGGTCCTATTATGTTTGTGCTGTGCGATAATGTTTGACTGCATTGTTTCATCCTTAAAAAGCTAAATCACCTATGCCCTTGCAACAAACAGAGTGAGAAGGCTGATGTCCTCAAAGAGATAAGGAGAATGAACACTGAGGATACTCTACAGCTGGCCTTTCCTTGAGCAGGCTGGAGGTGACAGCATCATGATACTGATACAGAAAACAACATAAATGTGTACTTACTTATACCAGGGCCACGCTCAAAGCCACAATCAACTTTTTGAGCAACTGCTGTTTTCGATTCATAGTTTCAGACCATCAACATTTAAACAGCACATCTTTTGAACAGAAAAACGGTAACTGACTCTACAATGATCACTCAACATTAATTCGATCAAAACCATTTTTCTCAATCAAGTTTTCTAGAACCACCCTTGTTGCCTTTTAAGGACATAAATCACCCCGGACAGCATGCGGCTGGCGAGCCTGCAAGTATTTCTTTTGCCTGGGCTGTTGTTGACATAGAACATGTTGTGCTAATTCCGAACCCTATGGGCCAGAGCTACGTAATCCTAAATGTTACCATGTGTCGGAGAGAGGGGAGAGGGGCCTAAACCAAAGTAAACAGGACTACTGGATCAAACTCTGTTGCTGACACGCAGATGAAGTGGCACGCTGTCAGCCGAGCTTGGCTCTCTCAGTGCGCGCGCTCCGCCACCTATCGATTCACTCTTTCATTGATCTACTTTCCATGAATTATTTATGCCAGGCCCACACATTTTGGATGAATGAAAAGAGAAGCACACAAAAGGGCTATGTCTCCGCGCTCAAAATATCACAGGATCACTCGGACTTTGTTGAGACGATTTACACCAGAGCCGCACTGCAATGAACCTGTATCATTTTCATGCGAGAAACTCCATGACCAGCATGCTCTTCGACTCACGGTGTACACAGTGCGTTCCGTTGGCTGCTCCGCATTGCCGCACTCCGCAGGGAGAGCGGGACACCTCAGCACGTTCCCGCCCCCAATGACTGCATCACGAGAGAACCGAACGGCTTCTGAAGGGGACAGGCTTGCTCTGATCGAGCCGTACAGGATGCACTGTGTGTCATTGGATTAGCTCTGGCCAAAGCCGCTTCACGTGACTGACATGATTTCACCATCGGAGTAGGCTGTCGTGGCAATAGTCAACTGTAATTAGGAAATCACAGTTATCCATGAGCATTCTACCATATATCCCAAATGGCCATTTATCGACAACAGAGCTGATTTAAAAAAAAAAATCAAATGCTAAAACTAAAAATATTTTTCACAATATTTTTTTTGGAAAATTTGTAATGCACGGAATTGCTCTGGGATGTGAGAAAAGCCAAATTCCTTATGCATCTTAAGATTTCTGCCATTCTATTTACATTGGCGGAGACTTCACCTCCTCTGTTATTTGCCGTCTCATCTATCTCTCCTGCTTCTTCAGCACCCCCTGCCCAAACCCCCCCCCCCCCCCCCAATCCCTGTCCACACAGCATGCGGGGAACGGAATTGATCACATTGCGTTTTTCAGCTCCAATCTTCTTGTCGCTCTTTTGACATTGTCTCTTCCCATTTCATTTTGTACTTATCTCCTCTCTGAATGATGCACACCTCATTTAAACGACATAAACGCAAACAAATGCAGCCGAGGAGATATTCATCACTGTCGGCTGCAATCCGACACGATCCTCCATCACAGCGGAGGAATTTACTCATTCTGCATTGAATGGTACTGGGAGTCATATGGCCTGACAAAGGCGGATGTGATTCAAATGGACTCTCCATCAAAGCATACCAACATTTTTCAGGGCCAAAACTTTGGAGAACTGGGCTTCCCAGTTATCACAATCTCTTCGTGTTTGTTTTTAGAATAAACTACCGGGTCTGTAAAATAGTACTAATTGTGGCAGAGTTATTGTAATGTTAGCTCTCCTTTCCTGGCATGCCACCAGCAGTGCTCCTCTAGCCAGTGTTTTTAAACATTGTGTTTGGCAGTACTCAACCTACTCAGATTACCAAAAACCGGCACGAAAGCACAAAATAAAAACTGGCTTGACGATGATAAACATCTACTATCTGTAAAACATTTAGCTCTTTGCTGAAGTGTGTAGCACGGAGTTTGAATTCTGCAATTGTTTGATATCTGTGAAATGAAACAATGTGCGTTTATTTCCTGTGCTCATACATTTATAATGGGGGAGGGGACATCATAGCTGTATTCTGGTAGAGCCTGTGCATCTGTACTTTTACATGCTATAGTTTCTTTATGGAGTTGTTGTGTATCTGTAATAAGAGGAACATATTTAGAACAACCTGTTGCATATAATATCATATCAAAAATCTGCCCCTGAAAAATGAGTAATGTTCTTAACCTTTGATGACTGTGGTTCCCCAGATAGTAACAGACCCCAAAACATCACTCTGTAGAGAACAGCAGACTACATCCACCTGGTATTTCTTCATTTCTCCATGTTAAGAGCAGTTTTCTCCACAGCCTTAAGGCTTGCAAACCCTGTCATTACCCAGAGTTCAAGTCATTTATTTGACAAGCTGCTCGGCTTCTTCCTTTCATTAACTAGCCGAACTAATGTGTTTAATATCATTATTTGAATCACCTTTGATAGAGCTACAATGCCTTACAGGGCTGATCAGCATACTTCAAATATTCAGTGAAAGCAGATTTGATTTCCATCATTAAAAATCTAATTCAGGCGCAAATACACTAGATCAATCCCATTCCACACTGTGTAAATGCATTTGGTTTTGGTCTACTTATTCTCTACACAAATATGAATTCAGTGGTTGTAGGTGAGAGGCACGTGGTCTCAAATCATCAGACTACCAGACAATCATATCTTTAATCCTAAAATCCATCCTAAACACTGCTAACTACACTGGACAAAAATTCATACAACCCTCACCTGTAAAAGTCTCTACAGCTTTAAATCTAATACATGTAAGTGTGTAGACCTCTCCAAGAAAAATGTAAATTATTCAACAGGCTGTACAAATCTTCTACAAGAGTGTATTAACACAATCGTGTCCTGGACAAATTTCACAAAGAGGATTCAAATGTGATACTGCAAGTCAAGTTCATAAAAATGGTCAAATACAGAAAAACTCTCTATCCTTACCAAAAAAAAAAACAAGCTAAAAAGTTGGTGCTACAAAGAGCCTAAAAGATTTACTAAAAAACCCTGGACCTAGCAGTAATTACATTCTTCAGGGCCCTATCACCTAGGGCTCCCCAGCAGGGAGGTGAGGGTGGGGGGCATCACAAATCAGTCTTTGACATATAAAGGTTATACTGTCGCTACTGACCTTTCAACAGTCAGCGCTGCCTCTGTCAAAGGAATCGGGCCACTCATTTCACCATCGTTCTGTTGAGAGCAAAACCGCTGCACACAGAGCAAAAGCTACTGTTCAACATGTTGCTGGCACTTACTGTGTGCGGGACACTGCTGAGATCATATTGAGACACTGAGACACACAGTGATATTTCAACTCTCTCTGCAAAAACACTCGCCAGAAACATTTATCACCTGCACACCATCTAGGAACGCAGCAAGACCATAACTGTGTCAGACGTGGACTGCTTCCCGCTTCCTCAGTAATCCTAACAGCACCAGATAGCTCGGGAACTTATTTTCCTGATCAGCGCAGCCTCCATAGTTGGGTCAATGGTGAGCTGCGCTTGGCTAATCCAGAGAGAGGGAGGACGTGAGAAAGGCAATACTGGGCATGCTCTCTTCACTCCTCTTCCCACAATGTGTTATAAAAGATTAGTTCTTTCCCCCCACTGACACAAACTTAATTTAGCTCACGCCACAGAGTCCTCCTGGGCCTCTGTGTTATTAGTTCGGCACAGCACACCATGAGGCCCACTTTGTAATACTACATTGGCCAGATGCCACATCTCGCAAACCACCACAATTTCATTCATACCTATTTGTGACTTTAAATACATTAAATAGTGTGCTGGCTGACAGACTAATGCCTTGCAGATTTTGTTTTGCTTTCATTACACTACGTAACCACGTATCAGGAATGTTCTCCCATATTAACTTATATATCTAGGTTTGGGGAGATTATACACACACACACACACACACACACACACACACACACACACACATATATATACACACACACGTTCTAGAATGATTCTACTAAAGACACAATTCATGGAATGTAGCCTAAGCATTTACCAAACAACAAAGCCGCATCTAATTAGTGTATTCTGTACATCCAATCAAATGTCCCTATCCCTGGACACAATGTCCTTTTCCTTCTACGGAAAGCTCAGCATTAATGCAGAGAGCTAGTCAGACTTGAATGTTAACGATAATGGCACAATTATGTATTTTTTCAGAAAATGACTTTAAGTTGCCATTCTGGCTTCTGCATAGTGCTACGCCTCCTCTGGTCATTTCTAAAGAAAGTAATTGTATCCTGAAAGATTTAAGGCAGCCTACAGCTGTTAGATCTTCAGGATGATTAAAACCAAAACCCTGCTACGACAACACTGCTGTGCCCATGATCAAGGTACCCACATCTCCACTGCTTTTTAAAAAACGCTGCTGTAGAAATAGGTTACAGAATGTGTACACATTCCACGCTGCCCTCAATTGTACAATGTTACGTAAAGATTGTGGTATACACTTGTCAGGAAAAAGGGAGGGCAGGGACTCAATGGCAGAGTGTAGTGTTGCCTTTTCTTTCACTCTCTCTCTCTCTCTCACACACACACACACAGCTGTCCTTTCACAGACACACTGGGATATTACGGGATATTCACTGACAGCGTGTTAGAAAAGGAGTGGGACAGCAGTGAGTACCCTCCTGGAAGATTTGGGTTGCTCACACAGTCACAGAGAATCTGTCACAATTATTCTGCCCAATACCTCTCATTTCCCAGTACTATCAATGAATCTCACCGCTGCACTGTCAAGATTAGACCCCGGCCAGGCAGTTTAGCATTATGGGATATCCATTGACAGCAAATCACCCCGAGATGACAACTCCACAGAGCAAGCACAGCCACTGAGCATTAGCATGCAAGGACACAGAGTCTGTCTTTTTCGCTTTCTTTACTCTGGTTCCTTTAAAGTCTGTTAAATTTCCCTTTATCTCCTTCCTATTTGTTGTGGGTTAGCACTGTAGCCATGGGCCAAAGAGAACAGAATGTTTTCAGTTAGTTTCATACGAATGTGTCTCTCATCGTTCCAACAAGATTCAAATTTTATTACAAAGTTGGCACAGTTCCTCCTCCTGCCATTTTTACATGGAAACCGCCATGGGCCCTAATGAATGCAGATTGCCTCCGTGAGTCACTTCTGGAGGCAGAACACTGCTCGTCCTTGGAGAACGTTTACTTTATTCTGATCTACACCAGGGCTAAGCTGCAGAAATGCGAGTGGATCCCAGGGGAGCGTGGAGCGGATTGCCTTTAAAGACGTGATGACAGGCACCATCAATAGGCAGACGCTTCCACAAACAGCAGCAAGGTTGCACAAATGTGCCAGTTAAACCCATCAGCAGACCCAAATTGGATGGTGTCTTGCCTTTGAACTTTGAAACGCACTGATCCCATCCTGGAGCAGGTGTCATGTCATTAATTATTGGCATGCTGGTAAACTCTATCAGTGATGGAAGAGCAACATTTAGCTCCTTGATATGTTAGATATGGAGAATCTATGCTCTGTTTGAAATCCCACCTTCTATACAGAAAGCAAACATTGTCCAAGCATGTCTTTACAGTCATTTCTTTACTAATCTAATCCTTATTAAACAATCTGAAAATCAGTCTATCATATGCAGTGTAACCTTTCTATTTGCCTCTGTAAATGAAACTGTTATACCAACGACTGTGTAATCCATCAGAACACCTGGCACAATGGATTTTCCCCCAAGTTAATTACCAGTGTCTTTCACTTTAAACTTCCGTTCAATAATTTGTACAGTATGTGGCATTCATGGTTTTTATAAATACAGTACAAATGTAGATATGCTTGTAAATGCATAATAGATTTTATACAGACAAATAACATTTGGTGACATGTGACATGCAAACACTACTTTACACAGAAGTTGAAAATCTACAAACAATGTGATATGAAGCATTAAGTGTTGCTATGTCTGTTCAGAGTAGACTTTTATCTATGTGCCATCTGGGGCATTGAGTAACAGGATGCTATTCTGTTGTGGTAAAGGTTGTCTAAAACTCCTATATAGTGGTGAACTACATCCTACATGCACTACTGAAGTTAACTACATAGCTCAAAGGCAAAACAATCCTGTCACTTGAAATTGAAAGTCTACTCTCCTAACCTCTGGGATTCCCACCACGGGCAAAAGTCACCACGAAAGACTGCAAAACCTTTACTCTGGCTAGGATCGCACCCATTGATCCAGCTACATCCCAGTACACTGTGGACATGGGCTTCAGCTTCTCTCCAATCCCTTCGTGCCAACAGCAGTGTCTGTGGATGCTGCCTCTGCCTCCCTGAGCCCAGTCTCCTGATCCGGGTCCAGAGCGTCGGCCCAGCATCAACCCGACCATCTCCCCTTCGCTGCGATGGTAGCGCTTGCCCTCTGATTAATGCTCACGCCTGATTAGACTGTCTGTCTGTGACGAATCTGGGAAGCGCTAATTAACGGCCTCGCCGCACAGCTCGGAGACAGCAGACGTGCGAGGAGTGGGGCCGCGCGGGTTGGGCCTCCAGTCGCGACGCCCGCTTCATCGGGAGCAGGGGAGGGGGGGGGATAGAAAACAGCGGAAAATGATCAATCAGAATATTCATTTCCATTCCTCCATCCCCCTCCTCACCCCGGAGAGGAGAATTATCTGCGCGCGGAGGATATCCATTTCATTGATTTACGGCAACAACCCCGGGTGTTTTGTTAAGGGCGTTTGACTATTTCACAGTTCAGACGCCTATTACAAAAGGCTGATTGCTACAACCTTAGAGTTAATAAGCGTGAGGACGCTGTCACGCTTCTCATTCGGGCAGGGAATGGAAGCTGAATTAATGCGGCTTTGAGTGCTTTTCTATTTTTTTTCCCATTCGGCTACTCTGGTTTTGATGCTGTTCTTGTTTTTCATCATCTTATTCCGCTGCTACGCTGCATGAGACACTGCGAGCCCGTGCTAATAGGGCAAGGAACGCATTCTCTAAATGATGTAACACACTCAGACAGCCCTGCTGCGATGTCATAAAGCAGACAGAAAATGTCTTGGTGAAGCAATCTGTTGTGTTGACCAATTAAGGTCAGACGTCTCCTTCGGTGATTGGTCAAGAGCTCAGGCTCCACCCCCATCTGAAACAAATGTGCCTCAGCTATAAGGTGATAGGGGAATTTGAGTCTTTCTGAAGATTTGGTTTTATATTCTTTTATATGACTGGAATGCGCTTGGCACAAAAAGAGCTCCTGGAATACCCATCGCCGGGACAAAGCCCAGGTCAAAGGTTGTGCCTGCCCATTTGACCTCAAGCAAAGTCACTGGCGTGGGACTCCATCCAGTTTTAATCAGAATTATCGACCTTGTGTGACCCCCAGAGACATGCCATTCTCCCAGACAAACTCTTCTGTCGTAAGCCTAGCTACATTTAGAATACCTGGTGCAAAGAAAACAGCACCGAACCACAGTCAATCCTTTGAATGAATTCAGGTATACAGTACCACCTACAATCCAAAAAGTAGCAGGATCTTTTGATATTGGTTTCATTTTCTCTGCACGCTGTCTAAATATAAATATAATGAGTTCCTCATGTCAGTTAATAAGCTCAACATAAAAAAGAATGCACTTTGACTATATAAAGATTCATTACTTTCATTTACATTTACATCTCAATTTCCTGAAGTTGTGTTGGGATGATGGCTCATCACAAGATGCAGGCCCAAGATGCAGAGTGGCCTTCTGGGAAAAATAAGCTTCATTTGAAATTGAATTTAAATCTCTTACCTGGTACAGGGATCAAAGCCACACGAAACACAGCAGCAGCAGCCACGGCAGCAGGGGAGAAGAGAAAAGGGAAAAGATCATTAATAACAGCGTTCCGAGAAAAAAAAAAACACAGGAACTGCAGATGAAAAACAAGGCTGTTACTTAGTTGGAGGTGAAAGGAGGGGCTGAAACAGGCAGAGGAACACAGGCAGAGAGTAAGCACAGCTGTCCCGTCAGAAAATGGAACCAATTCTGTGCACATCAAATTTTCCGAGTGAACGTCTGCCCAGTCTGTTTTTAAATTCTGAAGATGCACACAGTTCTTGACAGGGTGACAGCCTGACCTCTGTGCAAATAAATCAATCTCACACAAATTCAAGCGAGTGAAGTGATACGTGCCACACTGACACGTGACACTTAACCTTTTTCCTTGCCTGCAATGGACTGCAAAGACTGAAGGTCAGGTGCCAATAAAAAAAGGTGTCTTAGGTTTTAATGAATTCACTTGACATTGAGGCTAAGATGTGGCCAGAGGAGATGTCCATAACATGTCCTGTCCAAAGGTCTCTACAACTCGCCCTGTGTTAACACTGTCCTAGAACACAGTAGCCATGAGTGAGTGACGTGGATTGGAAAAGGCCATGTCAGGAGCCATTACATTTTAACAATGAGATGCCCCCGTCACACCTGAAAACACCCTTTCAGACACTAAGACAATGCACCTTGTGAAATGCAAGACCTGTCCATAATGCTCATCTGAGAGAGAGATGCCATTCTATTCTCTTTATCTTTTTAAAAACGTTTTATTACTATTTTATTTTTATCGTTGGTGTGTATAGGTTGTTTTCCTCAGCATCCATCTGCTATCATTCTCACATTTTCACACCTGGTTCATTTTCTCTCAGTAATATTTCTTTGATGTGTTTGCTCAGTAGGTGTCAAGTCTCCATAACAGGGTTCATATTTTTATAAACTTAATTCTATAAATTTTTATAAGTTCCCACAAACATCCACAGCTCACACTTCCAACTCTTCTTTTGTCTTCCTCTTCAGATCAGCCTTGTGCATCGACTGGGCCCACTCCATCAATGAATGCTGTGCAATGCAGCCACACCACACCAAGGCATGAGCTATAGTTCCAGCCTGACCCCTCAGGGGAAAAAACAAGCTCCAACCACCACTTTCAACCCTCCAGCTACGGTTCTTGTTCCACCATTGAGCACCGTACTGTATGTAGCAGAGGAGCAGTGTTGCTCGTAGCAGCAGCCGAGGGCAGCAACCCTTCACCCTGCCAATCTGGTGGCTGCATGTCTTGCACCAGGGATGGGCGATTACTAGCTGCCTCAAACAGCTAATTAAACCCTGTCGGCGGCACAGTGGAGGAGTTCGAATCAGTTGGCTGTCTGAACCGACAGCTGCTGACGGGGATGACGTGTGACAAAAAAGAGAGGAGAGAGCCCAAGATTAAGAAGATTAAGAGAAGCACAGAGCTGCTGTAGACATGCCAAAGCCCTTAGGCACCGCATTCCTGCCTTTTCAAATTGTGTTTTTGGCTTATATCTGTTCACACTTTTTTTGGTGGTTTAAAGCAGTTGGGCTTGTTTCCCTTGTTCCATGAACCAAAAATAGGAAAGGAAGCAAGATATTCTTGTTCTTACTAAACATAAATTAACAACAAATTACCACAACAAATAGCGTGACCAAGACAGCACAACAGACATCACATACATGAAATACTCCCCACTACAGATGTGGGGTTTTTGGGTTGACTGTGTAAGGGTAAGAGGGGGAGCAAAGATATGTTCATGTAATGCTTGGTTGAATTTGCGTCACTTGAGTACTGTCTCCGGACCACACTTTAATAGTCTTGTGTCATGCAAAGTATGATTTAAAATGGTGGACAACCAGAGAGAAGAAATGTATGGCAATAACTAATTAGGTCACCAAAGGCCCTCAATCACAATAAGAAATTAAATCACAGCACTATTTTTGGCTCTGAAAAGAATACATAGCATCTAACTATCTCCATACTCCAGATGAGAGCGAGAGAGCAGGCTGGATATGAGCCGGGAGATTTCCCACCAGAACACCAGCCCAGAAGGCCCGGTTCCCTAAAGGCCTTGCTTTGGGCGGGCTGCGTTCCCAGCATGCTGCGCTCTTGGCACGGAGACGGATGAGTTATTTCCTGAGGGCCTTGGCTGCAACTCCCTGGGAGTCCGCGCCGCTGGCGGCCTCTCAGAACCTTTCCTCATCCCTGTCTGAAAGCGGCATCGGCCCAGCGGAACAACAGCTGGAAGACATCAGCCCTCTGGATCGCGGGGACCTCCAATCAAAGCTGTTTTTGCTGAGGAGGGGGGCGGAGGCTGGCTCCGGGAACACCTCTGTGCGTGAGTGGAAAGGCATCGAGGGGCAAGAAGGGTGATTCATCACTCTGGAGTATCAAATGAATGGCCCTGCGATCCTAAAACTTTCGTCATCGTCCTTAAGACTCCCTTTCTGTGGCGGTCACTCAGTCTTAACCTGGGTTACTTAACCCTAATTGCAGCAGCACCGTGTCTGGCCTGAGTCTGAATTCTTATTGAGGGAGGAACATTCAAAATTCCCTGATTAATCTGCTGAAGTACTTCCACAAAGCGCTTTAACCACTCAGGCTATTACAATTCAAAAGTACTCTGTACTAAAGCATCTAATCTGTCTGTGTGAGACCACATCAAAATGTACTGCAAGCACATAACAGCATTCTGAAAAATACTGGGAACCTCACCAGTGACTGTTACAAGTCTTACTGAGGAAAACAACTAGCATTAGCCCACCTTTAGCTACTGTCGCTCAACTCTGTGACATGATCATCACAATGTGACTATTGCTCAAGGGGGCCCATGAAAAGGTACAGCCACTTGCACCTGTTTGAATGTAGGCTAACCAAACATAACACGCATTGTACAAATAACTGACTGAACAAAGCTTCTTTGTTCATTTATTTTATTCTTCCACACAGATAGCACAGATACTGCTTCATTTGACAGACAGACCGACTTATACAACACAGACACATTGGGCTCTCATACGAGCAGATAAAAGCCACCCCAATCGCTATTCCAGCACACATGGCTGGATGCAGCCCTGTCCAGAACCACACATGAACATGTGCGGTTTATGGGGCCCGGTGGAGCCGGGCCGAGCTCGTGCCCAGTTTCTCAAGGTGCAGCTGTGACATCACCCACGGGTGCTCTGCACTTGATTAAATGCAAATCCCACTGCTATTCGGTCACGCGTTACACTGTAAACACGAGGACGGCATCAAGGCATATGCTTCCTTTACCGCCGCGCCTCCGGCGTTGAAGTGCCCGCGGGATTTACGGCAACCCGTGGGGAAATGCGCAGTATAACTATCTACATAATGGTGCGAATCATGATGGCCATCAGCCACGGGGAGATGGCAATTATAAGAGCTGGGCAGTTGGCTGAAGTCGGAGAGGGTCCTGGGATCACGACACATCTGCTGGCCGGCCTCCAAAGGTGGGCGACCTGAAATATTTTACTGCAGGGGAGGAGCAACAAAAAACGATCATTGAGGGAATGTTAAATTTTTTGGAAAGGAGTGCAAAAGTCGATGTTAACAACTTTTAATGGCAGGAGAGGGAGTATTCGATCACGAGTCGGAATAAGATCTGCAGAAACAACATGCGGAGAGGAATCCCGCGACACCTGTGGCTGCAAATGACTCCATTTTTCATGCCTGCGTCCAGCGCTGAGGGAGCGCGTGGCCTTCCCTCCCCACCTGCCTCCACTTCCTCCACACGCTGAGGAATCCTGGGAGAATAGCTTGGAGTAGCACATTGGAGAACGCCACAGCAACAAGGAACATTCTCGTGCAGCACTCTGGGTGTGGCAGAGAAAAGCGCAAGGCGTACACCCTCCACAGAGGCACGGGCATGCACCTCATGTTATGCTCGTGTTATGCTCATACTCACTGGTCTGGGAATGTTGTTAGCCTGGTGTGACACTGTTGCTCATTCGACCTGAATGGACACACTTCTTTTCTATTGTGCTGGAAGCTGCTCTGGCCGACAGCGTCTGCTAAATAAATGAATGTAACTGTGTGAACCACTACTAATTGTATGAAAATGTCTTAAAGGTACAGGAAGCCATCACAGGGGCAAAAAGATGAGCTGATCCAGGGTCCTCATCCGGGCTCCACTTCTGTGTATTATTCACTGCAAGCCCATCTGCCTACCAGCTCTGGCACGATGCCCACCTCTGTGCCACAGCTGCTATGTGGTTCTAGCTCTGTACCCTACTCAGTTACTTGTTTGGCACCGCAAAGGAGCGATGTCTCAACAACAGCTGATCGGCTTTGAGAAGAAGAGCCCACACCGTCCAAATAAAACCAAAAAACAACTGATTGCACATTAAAAATGAACCATTACATCACTGTACTTTCACAGCAGGTCTTTTCAACCTACTGTAGGTTGCCAGTAACAGTTATGTGGTCTGGACACATGTAATGGACAATAGGCATATGCAGTTTGCTGCTCCCTGAAAAAAATTTAGAACACTTTCAGACAAGATGTGTCTGCATGGAGGCTGTTAATTATGTGTAAATTTATGCATGGACATGAAAAAAAGAAGTGAAGACGACCCTGCCTCTACTTTTGCCGGGGCTGTGAAACCATGACAACTGCCCTCATGCCGTGACAGTTTCATTGGCCGCGGTAACTGCAATAACTCTGCAGGCCTCAATGCTTGGAAAAAAAAACACCTCACTCCCAAAACTGTTCCAGTCAAGTGACTATCTGCGCAAAATAGGGTTACACCCTGTGACCTCAAATAGCCAAGCTATGTGAAACAAAGACATAGTCACATAGTCCCCATGCAGTCCCCATGTTCAGAATGCATAGTAATAGGATACTGACTTCCCATAACATCCAGCTGGAGTGTGCATGAACTTGGAGCTGTTCGGCTTGTGTAAGCTGGATGCTCAAAGCTGTGATACACCCTAGAGGTTGTACAGAAGAGTAGAAAAATACTCCTCAACTACATTTCCATAAAGGATAGATTTTTTTAATGGTGCTGGAAGGCTAAAATATTATCAGCTTCCCATTAATTAAAAAATGTATAAGGCATAATTTGTGTGTAAACAATGCAGAAATTGTTAAAACACACATAGATTTGTTGTAGAGATGTATTTGTCTAGTTCAGAATAAAGCACCATCATCATCTTTGTTTCTCTTTTGCGGTAAATGACCAATTCAGAGTGGGTAAGTGCTTATTAAATACATACGACAATCCTGACAAAAACCCCAATAATTCGAGTCTACAGTCAGCAATTACGAAAACAAACATGAAACACAACATATGAAAACAAGAAGAAAACTAGTGTTCATGTGTACTTATGGCTCCAGAGTCCTGGACTTACAGAATAAAGTTATACTGGAGTTACAGACTGCAATTTTTCCGGGATATTAATTGTTTTGTGTCTTAACAATCAAAGGGCAAACAACACGTTATTGGAGGGCTGGTTTAATAGCCTTAGTCTAGAGGGATCCTCTCCTTTCATCACTATACAGTCTGAGGTCATCTGCACAGTTCAGTGGCCCCTGTGAGTCTCTTCTGCTGATCAGAATACAATCTGGCCAACGGATCTCTTCTACAGAAGTCCCTGATGAATCAGGCCAGGTAATGATTCAGCTGCCCTTCAGCACAACGTGAAAGAGAATTCCTCTAAACTCACCTTCAAAGGCCTAGAGGCTTTTCAGCAAATTAAGCACAAGTGCCTTCTTGTGCTTCTCTGTTCACTGTTGAACTCACTGTTCCATCTAAAGAATAACAAATGAGCCTTGGTTTCTTTCAATAGCAAAAATTCACTATACATGTCACATACATGGAAAGGCCAGATATCACCATTACAAATGACCTTATTTCAGAGATCAAAGCTGGCTAGGCTTTTAGCCAAGGTTTTTGTGCAGGGGTACACATCTACTCCTTCATTTTGGTACATAGGGTCCACCAAAAGCATCACAGCACCGGAGGCTGAGCTCACTTGTTTTGGATGCCCACAGCAGTGATGTGTATAGATTTTCACCTTCTATGAGAATGTCAATGTTCAAAAGGATGTGGGTAGTAGCGAAGTATGAGACCTTCTAGGTGCCAGCAGTTTGTGTAATGGGTGAACGACAGAAAAGTACACCAGGCTTTACGTCAAGGACTCAAAGTACAGCTAGCAAATTAATTCAGGATGGTTCTGAAAAACAAAGTTACTAAGGACAGATGTATACTGAGCCCTACTCCTGAGGCCAAAAAGAGCTCTTACATATTGGGACCTGGGGTTCCTCAAAAGAAAGTTGTGAGGAGAGTCACACATTTATCATTTTTCTTTTCTGTCCAATTGGTTCTAATTGCTTTAGGCTTCTGGGTGGGAGCTTGCCTCCTTTTAATTGCTTTGATTGGGCTTGAAACTATTCATCTAGTTTCATTCGCCTAGCAACACTTAGTGAAGGTGGCTGTGTGGACCACAGAAAGACAGAAACATCACAATAATTATTAAGTTTGAAAGGTCATCTGAAGGACACTCCGGAAATCTGACAGGACACTGACAAAATTCTGAGTACACACAAATTCTTAAATCGAAGGACACAATTTCACCTCTGGTAGGCTATTACAGCACAATATTAAACCTTGAGTTTATAAGCAGATAGAGCAGGAGGGTACTCTAGCTGTAATATTACACATATTCTACACAGAAAATGTTCAGGGAACCAGTCTGTGAAGCCAGAAAGGTGTCTGATGAAAAAGAAGTATCTTGACGTCCTCCGTATGCGCTTGGATGTGCTGGAAATGATGTTTAAAAAGCTGGATTTAATTTGAAAAGCCTGCTGGGGTTTGTGCAGTTGGGAGCGTGGGGTTATAATGAGAGTTAAACTGCTCCAAACCTGGTGATGAAGAGGATGCCTACCCCCCCCCAAGACTCCCACACGACCCACGGCCAATCTACTCCAGCTCCACGTGTGGCTCTTAATTCTCGCGCTCCGGGCGCAGCTGTCAGTATTACCGCCGAGGACAGGACAACTTCATATATTATTCATGACCACTGAGGAAGAGGAATGCGTTCTAGGAAAGGGCTGGTAGGCTCTGCTGTTCTTCTCTTCTCTTCGGAACCAAGCCCATGGATGGAACGTTCAAATGACGGCTATGAGGCGACCAACATCTGACGAACGTGACATTTAAACTTTTCCGAAAAACGAGTCAGACGGAATACAATCCTAATGTGTATATCTTGAATTGAGATAAACAGCATCATCACTTTCATGAATGGTAGGCTGCCAGATGTTGCCCTCATTCTTGGGTGTAGCTTGGCGTCACTGTGTGACCCATCTTGCTATAATGGTGTCTGAGTTTTCCCATCACACACAGATCAGGCACTGATTGGTGCATTTCTGGGGCGAAATCCCTCTGCATTGTCAGTGTAGTGCATACATGATGGTGACACCCTAATCAATAACGTATTCTTCCATGTAATTTCATCGACTTTAGTAGATTTTTTTTTGTTCAGATTTGAAGGGGACAGTTGAAAAACCAGGCCATTTGAGGATATCTTATTTACAAAGACCTGCAGCTGTTAAGAGGGGGTGTGGCTCAAATTAAACTGAATGCGACCATTACTTCCACAAGTAGAATTTCTGCCTCTTACGCCGTTACAATAGTAAAGCTGTAAATTGAACAGTGCTTACTCATTCTCTGGAAAAAGTTAATATTTGATTATTCCATTATGCCTGTTAAGAATTCACAATTTTCATTCACAAGTGCACTTAAGATTATCTAGACACTTACAGTTTTAAGCTCTTTAAAAATGACTAACTTCTGTATTTAGAAAATAAAGCCAGGAAAGATGTCCGGCTGGACACCACTAGCACACACCCAGCAGATGGCCCTTCCAAGGCTGTTTGATAAACGATTACCTCATACATTTCCCTGGGTTTGCTTTTTATCCTTCAAGGTGCACTTTAAGTTCTGCAGTAAGAACGCCCAGAGTAAGACGCCTCTGTCAGACACGCCCTCCCCCCTGCATTTACCTGCAGCACGCCTCATTGTGCGGCTATTGTCTCACTCCTCCCTTGTCTGGACAGTTCAGTCATTAGGCTGAGAGCATATGCGGGAGGAGGCGCGGTGAATCCCCGCCTCTCTCTGTAGTGGGGATGAATAGAGCAGTGCTCATTCAGCTGTGCAGCAGAGATACTCCAGAGTTCCATGCCTCATTTCCCTCTCTCAGCTCCAAACAGCAGTCTCTTCACCCCCTGCTCCAGAGTCGTGTGCAATAACAGGAGACAGACAGACCCTCAATATTTGATTAAAATGGGGGGAAAAATGTTGCGTGAAGGAGAATGGACCCTGTAAGTTAAGAGTTTTCATTTATATGTCTGCAAGGAGACCAGCAGACCCGACGGCTGTCATGCCCATTTTGAAAATGTTACGCTGTAGTTCAGGTTTCTGAAAGGATTATTTCTGATACATCCAGATTGGACATGCTGTCAAATAACACTGAGAAACTCCATACAGCCTTTCAATCTGCATCAAACACTCCACCCAAATACCAAAATTCACCATACAGCACTACAGAATGTGAAGTATTTTGTGCTTTTTGTAATGCGAGAAAAGCTAGTCTACTACAGATATAGTTTTGCTACTACCTTTTAAAGCAGCTAACCTACCACAGAAAGATCCTTTCCATTGAACTCATCTTTCAACCTGTGACTATTTTTATGAACCAACTTTGCCATTAATCTACACTTGAAGTCCCACAGCTGTGAATGGTCCATCCATTTCACGTCTACTCTAAGTGTATAAATTTCCGGTTTTAATTGAACAATCAATAATCATAATGCTAATGGCAACCATTTTTTCATTCCGAATTCCGTTCCACACAGACCATGATACCGGTTACTTTTGCAGAGACCACTTAAGCGCACTGCATGTATTTACAACCACAAAATAAAACAAGTCTACAAGACATTCAATTAGAGATATAGATCGGCGGGGAAAATGATTAATTATTCATTTGCGAATTGTCCTGTCGACGCACACGGTGAAACATATACCCATAATGTGTATTCAGGATACCAAGATCTTAATTAAAACGTTTTTCTCTGTGCAGACCTTGTGGAAGTCACCTGCTAATTACTGCACCTCTATATATAGCTCTAGTAGACCCTAGAGCGAGCCTCGTGTAGAACCAAGCGACGGTATGTATATTTATCCTCGAGCTGCGTTAATTAAACACTTCATTATGACTTGCTAGCGCGCTCAGCTCCGGAGAACCAGCAATTAATTCGGCGGAGAGACTCCGTTCTGCGTCTCTCCGAAAATGTCGTCTGAACGTTTTGCGGCTGTAAGATCACTTTTCCACCATGTGCGGAAGTTGCCACATGCAAATAGCCACGGTCAATCAGCCGATGTGATTTTTCGATCTCGCTGTTAGCCTGTTTGCTCCTGAAGGCTTGACGTAAAAAGTGAATGGCGAGAATCCGGTTTCCTCTCTCGTACTACACAGTGAATGCACGAATAAGCAGGGAGAGTACTGTGTGGGCTGCTCCTCAAATGCAAGGAGAAAGCTTTGCGAGTGGCATCCAGTGCTGTAGTCTGCAATCAAATTTAATTGGGTTGTTAGTGGTCAGTGGTGGCCTTAGAATTTTCGGAGCTGTTATGATTTTCATTCAGTGGAACGGTCGTAATTGATACCTACTGCACGGTTTCTCGATTTTTTTTTTTTCGCAGTCCCGTGCTGTGCAGCTGGCGTTGCTGTTTCTCCACCAGCATTTGTCCCTTAGTTCGCATTCGCGGAGGCATTCGATGAGAAATCGCAGCGCTCCATACGCAGCAAGCAACGGGGATCCAGTGACTGTAGCTGTGATTTATTGACAGTTACGAGTTTTGTGGAACAGTAATCCCTTTTCCTGTGGGGCGACACTTTGCATCAGAGAGCTACGGTTTAGGAAGGGTGCTGCATGTTATCTGTCACAATAAGAGCCCTGCCGATTCCGGTAATCCAGTCTTTTAACGTATGTGTGAGGGGGTGGTGTCCCGTAATGTTGGTGCAGTGAGCCTGTGTTTACGAGCGCTGTGAAGACTCGAACCTCTCGATAAGACCCCATTAGAGATACGTCGGAGTGCAAATAAACCTTCCCATGCACCTGGACCGATTAAGAGGCCATCATTAAAACGGGGTCTGTTCTATGAGCCTCACCCTGTGCAAATGAATTCCTTGAGGAGTGATTTGGATTTTTCAAATGTAAGCTTCAGATTGGGAGGAGAATCCTGACATACACAAAATGAATTTTAAAGGAAACCTTCAGAGATGTCCATGAGCTAAACAGTCACAATATAGGCATTAAAAGTTCAATCCAAATTGATTTTTGATTTTGCGTTTGATCAATGCTGGAATTAACTGTAGTCTGGTATAGAAATAACAATTAAAGGGAGCATAATTATGAATTACTGTTATAAGGTTAATCTCCTCAATCTTCTACATGAAGTTAAGAAAAACAATAAATGGTATTATAACAATATTGTCAATCTGTTATATCCAATGTGAGACTGTCCATCCATGTGTGATGTAGTGATGTCATGACTGATGGTGAGAACTTCTGTATGTTTCTGTATGCGCACGTGTGCATACATGTGCGCCCGTGAGTGTTCGGTGTATATGTCACTGACAAGAGTGTGTGTGTGTGTTAGAGAGATTGTGTGTACATGCATGCATGTGTGTTTTACTGAGTAAGAGAATCTGTGAGAGAGAGTGAGTGTGTGTGCGCGTGTGCCTGTATTTGTGGCCAGTCACACAGCCATGCCAGCTTGCTCTCTCCAATAGCTCATTTACAGGGATGGCTGCTTCATTACTGCAGTTCATCTGTCCATCCCCTGCAGCATAATCATTATGTACTTCCCTGTAACCATTCTGTACTGCACTCATGATCCACAGTTAAGCCCCTCTGTTTTAATGGATTGCTCTCAGCACATTGAATAACACAGAGTCATGAATCAGTAAGTAATAATTATGCTATTTAAAATGATGAATCAACAAATCTTTTCTTAGAACCCCAGTTGTCAGCGAAGTAGGATGTAGGACAGGCATGAGATTGACAATTTGACTATTTCAATACCTTATTTCATCATTAATTGAATACAGTATTAATTCGTTTAATTAACAAAATCTTCAGAAAAATGAACATTCATGAAAAAGAGCCAGCCGGCCCTGTATGAAATTAATATAAATTTCCTTCCTTCAAAGTGTGCGTGAATGTGGATCATGGCAGTATATCCTCATTTACACTGAACTAGATGCTTTGGGGGGAAAATTTAGATTCAAGTACTTGAATCTGGTGCAACAGAATATTAAATGATCAAATTAATGTAAATTTTCATTACATATTCAACAACTGAAAGCTTTATCAACCAGATCAGATTTGAACACTGTTCATATACTCTCAGCTGTGGAGAAATACTGTACAGACCAGTCCCACAGCCCTGCCTCAGTCAATACACAAAAAAAAATTAAGCTTGACTTGACTTAACACCATCTTACAAATGAACGCAGTGAAATCTTACAGTGAATATGCTTTAAAAAAAGAAACCCTTGGCTTTACGTACAAAGGATTTTGTATTAGTCGGCTGACGGAGAGCAATAAAATATGGAGGAGAATCAGGGTGCGATCAGTCATGACGCACCCTGCCGACACATGCTCTGTCACAATTCATTAGCGTGGCTGGCTTTGGTGGCAATTCATCTACCAAAAGAAGCACCCGGATTGTGTGCCGCCGCAGAGCACATCTGGAGTGGTTCGTTTGTGCAGCTGTCCAATAGGGCATTAGCGCGTCACACGCCGAGCTCCGGGTGATTGCGGTTCCTTTAGGTTCTGACTCCACCGCTCACTGTCTGAGTCCCGTGATACAGGCACGGTCTCTCTGCGAGCGGTAGCATCGTCTGGACCTGCTTTAAGTGATAGCTCGGGGCGTCACTGTGTTTGACTCTTGGCATTTCATGTCATGTGGGGATCCTCCACAAGATCCTTTAGGTGACAGTACATCATGGCAGAGAGGCTGATGGTAAGGAAAAGAAAGTGAAAAGGGATCACAGGAAAAGCCCTGTGCTGCCCTGGGGGCTGGGGTCTGCTAAGGGAGGGACCAAATTACCCAGGTTAAGGGCTGATCTGCAGCTAGCGGAAACCAATCAGGCGCTGATGGACAACTGATGGGCGGGAGGCACCCCTGCAGCTTGGCTCTGACATGTGTGGGAAGAACTGGCTCTTCCTGCATTTAAAGATGCAGATGAACCTGCAAGTCACTCCCGCCATTCCTGATAGGACTCTCCTTTCATACTGCCGACACTTACCATGCAGACCACTGTCTCACATTATTAATGGTAATGAAAGAGTTGTGTGAGGTGTCTTACACTTGTACTGTAGCCTGTGTAGACTTAATTCATACCAGCCCAGTATGCACTATGGCAGAATTCTTCCAAAGCCGTAAAAATGCATTTACACAGAAAGAACATTCAGCTTTCTCAATGATCTTGCAGAGTGACTTCAAGAGAGGACCTGCTCAATAGGTTGTGTGCTGAGGTCATATTGATCTGTGTCTGCCTGTGCAATATGGTGTTCAGGGAGGAACTGCATTGTTATGTTGCATGCGATGCATTCGCTTGCTTTCTTCACATAGCATCAGGAAAGCACAGTCTGACAGAAAAAAAAGCAACATGTGTACACACGCACACACACACACACACACACACACACACACACACACACACACAAGCACACAAGCACACAAGCACACACACATGACAACATCATAAACTGGAAATCAGAGTGCGACACAATCAGAGCCTTGACTTCAAAAACAGCACCTGCACAAACACACTGACACGCATTCAGGGAGAGAGATGGGTCATTTCGCTGGGTTTGTGTCTCCTCACAGCTCATAACTCCAGATCAGCTCTGGATGAATGTGATTCCAAAGCACTTGGCTTTAATGAGCTTGGCCCACTGTTCTCAGATCAATCCTCCTCTGTGCTGACAAGCCCATGTCTGTGCGCAAGAATGGAGAAATAACAGCGACAGCTTGGCTGCAGTCTCTGGCTGGGCTTACATTCCACTGGCTCTTTCCAACCACAATAAAGTTTATGTTCGAATTATTAATCCAAACACCATTGCCCTTCTGCTTTTTATTTGTGTGCGCAATTAAACATTTGACAATGCCTTTTGTGAAGATGCATATTATTTTCTTTTAAAAAATTGCCTCCTGGGCCTTTTAGTCTTGCATAAGAACAAGATCCTTGGATGCAACTTCTTAGGCTTTCGCTAGCTATAATGTTAATTCTCTCAGTTTCTTTAAGCCTGTTGAAACCCTGGTGTTTTATGCAGACTGTTTGTTTTGCTTTGTGATGTTACTGCGTGGAAAATGAAAAACGCTCTTCATCCTCAAACATTTGCTTATCCTCTGCCTGAAACATTATGCAATCATTTCAGCAGTGCATTGATTCTGCATGGAAGATATGTACAAGATTGGGCTGGAAATGAAATCTGTTTCCAGATCCACATTGGCAGAGACAGCCTGTTTAATAAATCTGAGTCACCCTCTCAATAATAGGACAGCATATACCTCACTCACCCTCTGTAGCCCTGGATCCCGTTCTAGATGCAACAGTACACATCTACGAATATACTTGTGACCCATAGCAAGGAGCACATTGATTGGAGATGGGAGTTCTCCTTCAAAGGTGGCATTTTGTGTGACAATAGAAACACACGCTCAAGGACTCTTTAGTGCATGATGAAAGTCAAGACTGGTGAATGCACTAAATCTTTAGCTGGGCCGTGATCAAAGGCGCATACATGTCTGTGTGTGCTGCATCCTCAGGATTAGCACAAACTGTGATGCACGTGTGTGAAGGGGAAGTCTGCAGTTCCAATTTCATCTCCAATCTTTAAGTGACACATCCAGTTTGACTGCAGGCACTCAGCTGGTGAGCATAGCATGCAAAGGCACCATATAGCACAAGGCAACACTGAGACCTCAGTGTATTTACAGCGCTCCTGTGACGTTCATCTGTTCTGTAAACATTCTGAGAACTATCCATTTAGTTTCACTCTATTACTATGACAAATATGCTGATTCACAATTCAGTCTTCTCACATCTGAAGACAGAAGAGCTATGTTCACTTCTGCGGAGAAATGTACCACTGTATCACTAGGAACTTTGAAAGACATGAATAGCATGAGTGGACAAAGAACTGACGGTCTGTATACTGGGAACAGACCTTTGCATTGATGTCCGCATGTGGGTTGGGTTAACCTAACAGGACACACAGCTATGCTAATTCTGACTGTGAGTGTGCATGAATGTTACTGTGTGCACCCTGTCCTTCCTGCTGCTGTTACAGCGCGGAAAGGAGAGAGTTTTTCAGATACACTGTGAAAAGCATTCCCACCGAGCTTGTTTTTCTAGCTCCTCTTTGTTAGTTGACACAAACCCCAAACAGCTGTTCCTTTCAACACAGGCCCCTTCAGGTTACAAACGTCCCACAAGTACGGGAGAGGCGGCTTCGAGTTACAGCTTGGTCTGCACCCCTGCCAGAAAAGGGAAAGGCAACTCAGGGGGCCCATTTTTCCAAACTTAAATCCGTAGCTTTGGGAACGACAACTTTTTCATCAGGAGACACGGCCAACAGCCGCGTGTTGTGTTTGGGAGTGAAACGGGCCTACACCTAATCCCACCAAGATCAGCTGACATACGGTAAGAGCACGGAGAGGTTCATTTCCCCCTGCAATTCAAAACCTATTAGCGCGAGTCCATAAGTGGAGTCACCCCATCAAAGTCTACTCCCGCTTAATCACCAATCAGCCGTTAAAATGTTGAACGTGTTGAACGAGAGAGAGAGGACCAGCGAGCTCCTCCGACTGCATTAAGTTAATGTAATCTTCATTAAGTGAACTTGCGCCCTGCCCTCTCCGTTGTCACTCCTGAAGGCTGTGCTACTCCAAGAGTTCTGAGAGCATTGCTTTAAGAGTGCCTCTGTGAATACGACAGCTTTCAGACTGCCAATGCTCGGAGATCTCAGGATGGACATCCTCATTTCATTTGGCATGCACTGTCTTTTGTTCTGGCCTTCCACGTTTTACCACATGGCCTTAATCTGGCCTTTCCACGTTATCTATGGGAAAAATCAGATCAATTACTTCCACAGGAAATCCAACATAGTGCGGCTGCACAATACTGCAAACACGCTGACACAGAGCCGTATACGCTCTGTGCTGATGAACTATCGATCTTTGGATAGTTCCGAAAACATTGGCTGGTTTTGGGTCTAGTCGCAGAAATCAAAGGACTAATGTTGGAAATAATTATGCGGTCCCAATTTTCGACTTTTACAACACAAACACAAACATGGTTATTATTAATTTCAACACAGATAAATCCGGACAAATGGTCAGAAAGTGGTGATAATGGCTCATTGTAACTTTAGAGTCTCCCTTTTCAATTCAGGTGTGTTGAGCCTCTGAGCCAATTTATGATCCTAAACATTATTGGCTATTTAATTCCATTAAAGTTGGCATTTCCAAGTAACAGCCCATATATGCAATGCGGTATCCTATAATAAAATGTAATCCTCTAATAAAAGCTAATTGCTGTTATGAGATTACACCATGGCATTTTATGATGAGTTTGAAGTGCAGACTACAGTAATTGTGATCAGTTCATAATTTCAAATGATTAAAAATGTAGGGGTCTAAAGGTTTATGACAAAACTTTGTTATAAACCTGTAATGGACTGACAACAGAAATGGCCAAGGCAAAGAGTGACGGTTAACGGTTAGTGTCAAGACTGTGAACTTGTATCTTCTTGCTAGCATACCACAGATTGGTCTGTTTATCCATTTCCTTGTGTGTGTGTGTGTGTGTGTGTGTGTGTGTGTGTGTGTTTGTGAGGGCTACATCATAGTTATCTTAATTATCCAGAAAACTCTACTAATAATATATGAGGTATTGATCAGTGGAAACAGATTAGTTTAAAGATGACAGCCTGCTACAATGGAGTTTAAGCTCCATGCTGTGTCCTGTCATTCATTCAATAACTATTGATTACTTGATGAAGCTCTTTAAGGTAATGTGGCATCAGCACAGCCCGACGGGGCTATAGATGGTATTTTTTCCATTCTCACTTTCACATAACTTCTCACCAAGCTAACTGCTTGCAACGGAGTTCATATTTTAAGATGGGTGCAACCACAATAAACTTCGTCTTTATGTCTGTGGTATCCACCATGGAAAATCACTTTTCATTAATTCTAGCAACTGGTAAGTTTATAATATCACGTAAGACAATCAACAACAATGTAAAAAAGGTAAACAATGGGAAGGATGAAACAGAGCGTCAAAGACTAAACACTTCCAATCCAGCAGTTCTGAGATCAGCGGGAACACACACTGGCAGGCACAATGTACGAGCGCTGCGGGGCCAGGAAACTGGCTGCTGCCGGAGAGAGAACAGAGCCGCTCCATCGTTATGATAAAGGCGCACCCTCGAAGCCCCGATATCTCCCCGCCACGACATGGAGACTTCAGAGCGCCGTGCTGCTGAGAGCGGGTGGTGTGTCTTCGCTATCGGGGGCAGAGGCTGATGGAAAAGCAGCGGTACGCCGTCTGAGGGCCACGCCATTTATTTTTCCTGGCCCTACACCTCTTGCAATTTTCTCTGTGGACATGGATGCCGCCCTCGCAGCGTTTCCAGGGTCTCAGAGCTGAGGGGGGGGAAGGTTGGTTTCTAAAATTGGTAAAATCAGCCTGGCAGCCAAGTGTGCTCCCAAGCAGCATGCCGTATACAGCTGCACGCAGCCCCGCACCCCCACCCCCCCCTTCGTAAATGTATATTTCTGTCTCTGTTTATGATGGTTTGTTTTCCGAAGTGCACATATTGGTATTCCTACGCACCAGATTCACTTTGAAATGGTAATTGAGTCAGCCTGGGCTGCTGCACGCCATTGTCATTTTTAATTTGCGTCGTTACACTTCTGTCAGACAATTACTCTGCCCCCGTACATTGGGGATAACGTTTTCAGTGAGAATAAGGCGGCATAAAGGGGACCCGCAAAGTAACTCCACTCTAAGCAGGATTAACGAAGGGAATTAATTGTGTATGTGCTTATGAAAACAGCGCCGCACTCCTGGGGATTCTCTAATGGTATTCAGCCATACAGAAACAAACTGCTTGCACTCCCAACGTACCTGAATGTATGACAGGGTTTACATGGGAAAAATGTGGATAGTTTTTTTTTTTTTTTTTTTGCTGTGTGTCCTTTCCAGTATTCCCCATGAAATACATGAGATTTAGATTTATTGTTTTGCACTGTTTGTCTTATATAACTGTGGTATGACTGTTTTAAGTGTAGTGTGTGTATCTTCATAGATCTGTTATACAGAAGACAGATGGATGATTACCTCTAATATCAATATATCATAGATCTCTCCAACCATTAATTGATGGATGGACATCAAAGACAGACATCAAGGCTGATGGGTGTGCAGATACTGTTGTTTAATAATCCAGAAGGGCACAACAGTGCATTCAGTACTGCTAGATGTGATCCCATCTATCTGTACAAATACCAACTCTGCAGCCTGTCAATCACATGCTGTCAGTACTGGAATTCTAGTAAACAGCAAGCAGCACCCCGGCTGGATTGCTAAGCAACGGACCTACCGCCATGTTCGTTTCATTACGCTGGTGCTTTCGGAAACTGCTCTCGGGTATCTTAATCTGTAAGTTAGCCCCCCGAAGCCTCACTGATCGCATTCTCTGGGCAGGCTCTCAGCAATCGATGCCGTTTTAATTAGGCCGGGCAAACATTTTATCTGCAGCCTTGCGCCTGCGTTCTCTAACAATTAGGCAATAAAATGGAGACACAAACGCAACAACACTACAGCGCAGAAGAGCCTGTCCCGGAGAGCTGAGTGGATTACTCTTCTGACTAACATTTCACACGAATTAGCTGCTACTTCACCAGGGAATAACTCCCAGACCCTGATTAGGCCTGATCTAAGGGGCTAAATCACTTATTTGGACAAGGCTAATCCAAGCCTCAGTGAAACAGCACCGAGAGAATTCGCTCTGGAGCTGAAGTCAGGGGGTATCGGTCACCCCAGCTTTGGCTGGGTCAGGAAGGACAGGAGAAATTTGAGACGGCAAGGGATCAGCACCAGGACAGACAGGGCTGCCACCGCACCCGCCGGGGCGGAGCAGGTGAGGGACACCAGGGGTCACGACAGACGCTCTATTTATACCCCGCCACCTGGGGCCCTGGGGAACAGGCCTCACGCAAGACAGGCTCATTTTAGATACATCTGAATCGTGCTTAAAGGCTGCTTTGTTCCTGTCCAAAATGGTGACAAAAAGAGAACATTTTACGGCGTGTTCCAGGAAAAACGATGACCGCAGTATTTCCGGGGAGGTCAGACATAAGGGCCAGCTGTGTGATGGTACTGAAGGACAAAGGCTCAACAGTCACTCCAATACCGCAGTGTAGGACTGGGGACTGGGGTGTGTGTGTGTGTGTGTGTGTGTGTGTGAGAGAGAGAGAGAGAGCAAGCTGTTGAGTTTTTCACAGTAAAGCCACGTTCCTCACACAGTGCAACATGGCCCCATTCAATTAACCCCGGAGCTCGGAGGAACACAGAGGGGGATTTTTGGATTTATCTCCTGCAATATTTATTGCACGCGTGGTCTCATTATGGGCGCAGCGGCATCCTTCTCCGTCTTCAAAATGGTCTCTGCATGCTTTCACAATCTGTTGCAGCTTTTCCCCTTAATGTAACACCCTCAGCATCAGGCAGGGGACACTGGTGCAGAGGAGACACAAAATTCCCCTGTCGCTGAGGGTGTAGGTGCGTATTTCCGGCAGCACTCTTTCACACGTAACACACACTTAGTTTGATTGCTTTTCCAATACAGTAATATGCTGTTTTTGCTTTAGGCTGGGCAACATAAAATACAAAATCATCAAGTATATAGAGCTTATTTTCAAAAAGAACTCTGCTCTGAAATCTCAGCAGATACAGTCACTTCTCCAGTCTATAGTGCACGCTCTGATTAGCAATGAAATCACACAGGCACAGGAATAAAAAGGTATACAATCACAGTTCCTTCATTCAAGTTCACACCATTCCTTCTTAGCCTGAGCTCCTCACTCCCTTCAATCCAAAAAATGGCTGAAGCTGTACTTATTAAGCGAACTTTATGCCCTTTTCTTTATTCAGTTTTCAGCCTACTGAAAGCATATCAGCAGAAGCACAGGGACAAGTTCATTATGTGCGGAACGGTGCTGGGCCATAACGTGGCTCCGTATGTAATTTACGCTGCACAGCTCCTTTTTTTGAGAATACTGTGATTGTTTTTGTACTAAACGGCTGATAAGCAAGTGCTTTGTGAGTGCATGCGGCGAGTAATCGTTTCAGTGGAATGAGCAGAAGAATAGCAGGCAGGACTTGGCCCGCTCTCCTGTTGTAAATTCTTCTGCCCCCCCTCTCCCTTGTGAAGGATCAGCAGCTGAAATATAGCACGCTCTCTTTGAAATACATGCATTTTTCTGCTAATGTTTTAATGATCTCCTCCCCAACAAACCACCACTCAGCCCAGCCTCCTTGGACTCGGGCCGTCAGCCTCTTTGATTTGAATAAGAAACATGTACATGCGCACACACACACATACACACACATGCATACACACACGTATGGGCATACACGTACATGATCATGGAAACAACAGTGCAACAGTCAAGTTTTGTTCCTACAGATAAAGCCACCCATGCAAGAATGATCTTGTATGGCATATAGCAACCAAGAACTGGCAGCTGTACAAAAGCTACATTCATGGGTGGCAACAGGAGCTATTCTTGTAATACTGAGGTTGCAGGTTAAAATCACTCTGCCGTTCTATCACATCCACAGCATGTATAAAGGAAGTTGTCACCCTGGACAATAGCATCTGCTGAGCAAATGAACAGCATAATGGTGAATGGGTATGAGACAGTACTGGTATTTCAACATGTGCCAAGCTGAACAAAAATGAAGACACGTTAAAAGACTTGGATCATTTGCTGACCTCCCTACAGTATGGTAGGTCCAGCTTGCTGATGCTGTTAATGAATCTGCAGTGCTGCTCTTCTGCAGCTGCAGCTGCGGGAGTCCTGTCCCCGCGCCCTGTGAGGATCGTTTAACAGTAGCAGCAGTGGAATCATTCACGCCCAGGCTGACGGCCACAGTGTGAATTCTCTCCGGTCAGCGGGCCACCAGCCACCCGTCACCGACCTGCCACGTGCACAAGACTACCTCTTCCCATTACTGCAGATGGCGGGCAAAACACAATGCACCCCTGCCGTCTTACTGATGGGACTGCGTGGTCCTTGCTGTCCTTGTTCTCCCCTGTGAATTTTCCAGCACTGAACGTATGTACAGCACTGGAATTTAAACCATGTCATGGTTCAGCTTTCACAAGGGCTAGCACTACACAACAGTAAACAATAAAACGCCTCACTGTGGAAGCATAGTGACTGCATTAACCACTGTACAACATGAGGGGAGACAGTCTAATGGTCCCGATCTGGTCAACAATGACCATGATGAATGGCAAGGTTCTCTTTCAGTGAGAATCAGATAAAGCTAACACAATAGATACTGGATAGAGAGCTGTCCTCAGGGCAGTATACCCTAGTGTGTACTGAAGTGTACGAGCTTCTATCAGCCACAGATAAACCCCTCAGCTTCACGGCTTAGGAGCCGGCAATGTGAAGTCTATCCGTCTGATCCCAGCAGTGGTGGAGGAACACTGGGAGACTGGAGCTTCTCTCCTGCTGTTGAACCCTTGAAGAGACTTCCTCACACTTGTTCACTTCCTGTAGGCCTTCAGTACAGAGGACACCTTAGTTACCCAGATAACAGCAATCCACTCCAGGCTGCATTCTCCCTTCCTGGTACAACAAGGTTGCCGTGTGGTTTAACATTTTCACTCGGCTTTTGTAATCACAGGTGATTTCAAAAATGGGACAAAAACGTGTTCCTCACTTGGATGGACAAGGTAACGCGCTTCAACCAATTACGCCCCCAGTATTGACTTGATCTGCCTTACTCCTTGTCCTGGCCCTTGGGCCGGGCACAGTGCAAACCAAATCTCCACCAGTCAAATTAAGACATTCAGTGGGTTGGTGGCCATCCTGTCCCATCAAAAGAGAGGAATGGTTTGTGTAAGATGACAGTAGTAGGTCACATGATATAGAGATAGAGCCAGACTGAAGGGCATGGCTCGAATATGAGGGGAGGAAGACAGAAACAGCGTGACCCGTCTCTCACCTTTCACCAATGAGAGGAGGTCACTGGTTCCCCCTGTGCGCCCTGCAGCTCAGCTGTTCTTCTGCATCACTCACACAGACGACGCGCTCAGCTATTCAGCAGAGCGAGGGCAAATCTTACTCATTCATCAGAGCGCACCGCTGCTTCTCCCTTTCAATAGTGCAGGTAGGAAGTCCCTGAACAAGGGAAAATGTGTGTGTGTGTGTGTGTGTGCGCATTTGCAAAGCCCCCATCAATAGGTGAGTATCATAATAGAATCTGAGCAGCGCACCTGTACTTGTAAGGTCACTGACACTGTTAGCACAAACCACCGCTATCACACGGGCATACTGACTGAAACGGAGCTGCTATCCGTTGCCGCCTCTACAGGAATCCACCCTTTTGACACGAAGGGCCGCGCAGTCCTTGAGAAAGCTTAAACAAACACTCTGCTAATCTGTTCAACACATTTTACGAGTGACCAGCTGAGAGTCAGATGGGTACCATGGATTAATGCACTCATCCATGTGTACTGTGATAACCCAGACGGTCTACAGAGCAAACTAGAAAAGGTCAAAACACAAGATGGAGTCCCTCGTGTGAGGTCTCGCATACCTCCTACTGATGTGAGGTCAGGTCACACAAGGCACTTTCGAACAGAGAAGAGCACTGCCTGCAGTAGAGACTACACAGATGCCCATCCCACCTGCCCAGCACTACAGTGCTGACCACACAGTGACCACCTGTCTCAGACAACGACCCAGAGCGTGAGGTCCTAGCCTCTGTCACAGTGTTCCCACAGCAGTCAGCCAATCCGTGTCCTTCCCCCAACCACGAAGGAGCTGTCCAGTCAGCAACTACTGTACTCCATGTGTGTATGATGACCATGTATGTGCCTGAGCTGTAAATACAGACATTCTGCTATTTTCTGCTGTTTTAAAGTTTCTGCTGTGATTTTTCTGGATTCTGATTGGATCATATTAAGAGAGTCTTTTTGATCGTCTGCTGTGGTCAAGCTACACGGACACAGAGCCACTGCCGCCAGCTTTACATGGGTAATTGTGGTCGTCGAGAACCCTTGGCCCATGGCAGCCAGGCAACAGTTCCAGTGGCTACGCGCAATCTGCATGTGCCAGTGAGGCGAGGAGATCAGATATCAGCCTTGACTTGCAGCAGCTTGTCCTTAGACTCATGCCAACCTCGAGACTTATAAACACATACACACAGACCGGGCTGCCTTCAAAGCTGTTTAAGCTGCGTATTACAAAGGGGGAAGTAACACCTGTGTTAAAAGAGACTCAAAACTTGTTTAGCGCATAACATTTCCTCTGTTTGTCGAGACGCAAGCTGGCTGGAACAAGCTAGGATTTCCGTAGATAAGTATCTTGAGAGACGCCTTTTGTGCGCTCACTGGTAGCATTGTGTTGGCCCATTTTCTCACTTATCTGCCTTATACAGTGTTACACATAGACTTCTCCCTTTAACACAGATATTTTCTGACAAAATAATTGATTTGTCGCAAAAAAGAAAAATGGAAAGTTGGTGATTATAGATGGATTAGGACACACAATGCCCTTGAAGGAATGTGTCTCAGAGTGAGGAGAAATCTGCAGAGAGGGGATTCTCGCCCTCTCTGAGAGGGGAATAATTCCATTTAAGGGGATTACCGCAGGCCCTTTCTGTCAAACATCCTGAGGAAAATATGATCCCGTCTTTGTGTCTGTCGGGCCTGCTTTTCTACGCCAGGGATGGAGACTGTGCACACAAAACACCTTGTTAAACGATTCAACACAAGCACGTTCAGTTTTTTTTTTTTTTCTTCAAAGAAGGTGAGCGCATTTGTGCTTAGTAAAGGATCTGATGAGCTAAGCCTTGGAGAATGATGGGCTTGGAACTGCTCACACAGGGAAAAGAAAAGATCATAAAAATTAAGTTGGCTAGATTCCACCCCATGCTTCGTGTGTGCTCCAGAGTGTAATGAAAAGGTCATGCTGAGACATGGAAAATGACGCTTCTCTCTGTGACGCAGGTGTGCGTGCGCTATGGTGATCTGGGCAGGTGCACACTCAGGTGTACATCTTCATGACGTTACTGTATTTTTGTTTCACGGGGTGAGTCCCTTCACATAATAAACAAATACATGTAGAGATCTTTTCCTTTTTCCTTAACAAAAGGAGTAAGAATTGCTGTCTACAGGCCTACAACAAACTAATCATAGTTCCATACAAACTAAAATGGAGGTGTCTAAGTATCTATTCATTTGTAAGGTTTTACAATTTACAATAGAAGAAGCCATTTTAATATTGAGTCGAAGCAAACAAAACAGATCATGCTGCTTCCTTAAGCAAAGACACCGCTTAAAAGGAGACTGCAGGGTTGTACTCACTTAGCATATAAACGCTACCTGGCTACGTGTTTCTGACTTTGTGATATGCTGGGTCTGCTTCTGGGTCTGCTTCTCCCTCTGGGCTCTGAGGTGTCTCCTCACGTCCCGATCCCACCGTGCTGACTTCATTAACATGCATGCCGTCCGCGTGGCGGGGGATCGCCGAGGCAATTAGCGCAGAGATCACCGCACTCAGCGGTCTTTGAAAGAGCAGCATCTTTCTGGGGGGTTGGGCTTCCATCTGTTCTTACTTTAACCTGTTTTCTGCTCTGCTCTGAGGTCAGAGTGTGTAGGATCTGGGGGACATTTGGGATATGTGGGTCTGTGTTCCCTGAGTAATGACTGCACTCACGGCTCATGTACTGATACAACCCCTACAGCCACCCCTACCAGGCAATCACAATGCACATTAATGTACTACACCGTGACAAACAGTCCAGGATGGAACACTATTCTTACTTTAACCTGTTTTCTCCTCTACTCTGCAGTCAGAGCATGTAAGCTCAGGGGGACATTTGGTATATGATATGTATGGGATGCTGTATGTAAGAGGAAGTCTGCCCTCAAGCAATACCACCAGCTACGGGGCCGGACACAGGTGAATACCACAGTCTTTTTTTAACTCTGAAAAAGCAGCCTATTCTGTGGTGTGAGAGAAAGAATTTTCAGGCAACGGTTTAAAAATCTCGACGAGTTCTCGAATTCCGCAGATTCCAAGCCAAGGGCCGCTGTTTACTTTGAGCGCGGGCGAGAGTGTTCTGTGCAGCGGTGAGGGGGAAATATGCTAACCTAATCTCCAGCACATTAGGCTGGCACCGGCTCCTGCAGCGCGGCCTCTCATGTGACGGAGCGAGGCAGCCTTCCACCGCAACATTACAGGAATTATCAAAGACGTCACAATCAATGAGGGATCAACCTGAAGCCTTTAAGAGCCATCTCTGGCTCCTCCGCGCACAATCAATTTGCACTGCCTCGAATGGTGTCCTGAATGAGAAATGTAAATAGCTTAGGTTTAAATATCAACTAACACAGTCCATCATGAAACGATCAGAGGTAAAGATAAAGAAAAAAAATCCCACTACTGGAACTCTGACACGGCAGCCAGTTTCATTATTTCGTCTTTGGCAGGGCTAAATGCACACACACACACCACCAAAGGGTTGACAGACTGTGACTAACACTGAACAATGGAGAGATCGCAGTCCAAACTCTGCAGATATGGAAAATCTGTAGATGAAGACTGCTGATGAAAAGGCAGAGCCACCCCCCCTCCCTCTCCCCCATTTCTACAGGACTTCACAAACAGCCGGTCATGTGATTTCATGTGATCATGTGATCTCCCCTTCACTCTTGTTCATCTGGAAGTGGCAGAGGTGCTCCGATGGGTTGGTTTCTGTGTCTCTAACCTCAGAGCCTCCTGCGCTGGCCGTTGAACCCACTGCGTGCTGTCGGGGCTAACCCACAGTCCTCTTCATATTTTCACAGCGGAGAAAGGAATGCGTGAGCCAGTGTTGGTTTCTGATTACAATGTTTGATCATAAGTTTCATAAGTGCTGGGTTCATGCAGCGTAAAAGCGAAGGTATTTTTGGTTCGTTTTGCAATGGAGGCCTGTGGTTATGCTGAAAAGAAGCCAGAAGAGGGAAAAAAACTGATTGCTACAAGCTGAGATGATTGAAGATTGAAGAATTAAAAAAAAATTCTAGGCTACTAGCCTTTCAGCCTACACAAATGCACAGGGTCTAACCTGTGGATCCAATAAAAAGACCCCCAATGTAATGCTTGAAAGACAATGGCCATTATGCAAGAGATAGATGCAGACCTCCTGAGAGAATGGACTCTCTCCTGCCTGTGACTGCACAGCATTCCAGTGGCCTGGCCAGCGGAGAGGAGCCCCTCTGCAGAGGCTGCGCTCCTGATTGCTCTCAGATTGACATTAACATTCCCCACGAGCAGTGGGCGGAGCGCACACCAGCACGGGGCTGGGTGCTTGGATGCCATTCATTTCTCTGAAGCTCAGTCCTAAAAAGCCTAAAGCGGCATTTCATGGCCAAGTGTGGGACCCAATGTCTCCAGTTATGACCAAAGACAAACACGCTCATGCACGCAAACACACACATAAGCACACACATGCGCGCAGACACACACAAGTGTGCACATGCACACGCACACATACGGGAACATAATAAACACATAAGCACATACCACACACATGCATGCACACACATGCACACGCCCATGGACACATACACAATCTCACACACACAAATGCTCAGAAACACACACACACACACACATGTAAACATGCACATACACATATGCAGGCATAAATGTGTAGACATGAACACATGCACAAATGTACATACAGCAAATACATACAAATGATGCGGTCCCTGGAGACACAACTATACATGATGTGAGAAAGTATTCGGATGTTGAGGCTCGTGTGAGCACAAAAAGAGAGGTTTTTGTGGCAGACACAGAATTCAGACATTTTTCTACTGATTTTTCTCTTTTATTGGCAGAGTTAAAAAGTGAGCCTATTACTTCCATATTTATTGGAAATATAGAAATAAGCCAAACAAATGTAATTCAAGCTCTCCTCTCTGCTGGAGTCCAAATCAGGTGCTATTGAGAGAAGCTGCTAAATGTGAGCCTGCACCACACTGTTCCTTTATGCAGCTCATGCTACAGAGAAAACAGATGTGTGTTCTTCATTCCTTTCTATTGAGACATCACTGATAATTGACAAGCAACCTGAATAACAGAATACTCAAAAACTCAGGACACTCATAGACTTGGATTGAGTTTGCAAACAGGGATGCCCCAATTTTTTTATTGTTTGCTAACTGGGAAAGATAATTCAAATATAACATTACGATAGGTAAAATTAAGCTGAAACGTTTCCTTTCCAAGACAGCTTGAAACGTCACAGGAAGAGTAACTCTGATCGGCTGCGGTTCTATGCCTAACAGCCCATCGTTCCTGCTCATGTTCCGCTCAGCGATGTCTGGCAAGGTCTGACCAGGCCGCAGAGAACGGGGCCACTAAAATGTAGAGCCAGACAGCCTGTGTCCTGAGAGATGAGCTCGGGCTGTGATTTAATGAAGCAGGGAGCAGAGGAGGTAATCCACAGCCTGCTCTCACCGTCTCTCTGGACATCGGCAAAGCCGCAGCAATCCTCTGCCACACAGAGGCGGCTGGCACGGAACAAACGGTAGCAATGACCTGGTGAATTAATCACTGTCCTGTTTAACGAGGGGGATCCGGCCATGTAAATACCACCAATGGCTCCCCACCACATGACTGCGCGTTCCAGTCTGTGAGAAAGCCAGAGTGGCATGCACTGTACAACGGCTGCACAACTCCTCCAAACGCTACTTTCAATGCGAACATTGCAAGAGCGTTACAACAGCATTACTTACATTAACATTGTCTGGACTGGCGGCGCACTATCATAAGCTGAAACTCAGGTGGCAAAGCATATGATGGATTCAGCAGTGAACATCCAGGTTCTGACAGAAGAAGCACAAATATTCAAGCTGAAACAAAAATTTGTGCTGAGGAGGCACACTGCAAACTGTATTACATTTTTTTTACAAAGGGAAGAGAGTAGGAATGAAGTTTTTCCAGCATTCAACATCATTTCCAAATACCTCACTGGTGAATGGGGTAAACACTTTAGGATGAGTGACCTAAATATAAGTTGGGTGAGGAAAGTCAAGTGAGTCAGCGAAGCGAACAGGCATGAAAGTGATAAAGCTGTTTCACAGTCTGAAAGGTGATCACAGGAGTACCTCAAAATACTCGTCTATAAATGACACATTTCAAAACAGTGAGAGATGAAGGAATCAACTGATTAGATTGTTAGAGTCTCTAGTGAGTAAGGTTCAACAGTCAGGGAAAGCCACAAACCTCCCAAAGTTTAAGAGTCCTTATAATCATGTGTGCAATTTCAGAACAACTGGTGATCCATTATTCCTTGGGAACACACTCAAGTGCATTCGAGTTGCTCATTATTGCCGGAAACGTTGAGAATCCGCAGAGCAGTCCTGCAATAACATTTCTGCCTCTTAACAGCCGATTTATTACATTTCCTTCTTTCCTTCCTCCGCTAATTCACAGCACGTCAGCACTCCCTCGTTTGTGTGCCTGAGCATGTTTGCTCACTTTCTAACAGAGATAACGGTCAGACCCCACAGCTGCAACAATGTGTAATATTGCAAATGCTGCAAGTGAATGCCTTTTTTTTTTTACTGCTTCCAGAAATTGTACACTAGATAGAGACCAACAGCAATGCAGCAATTTTTTCTGGGTCTGAAACAGAAAAGCAATGCAGGAAGGTAAAACAGGGTGCTCTGATCTGTTGGAGGTGCTGACGTAACTAAACTTGATCACTCAGATTCTATTCTGGCTTCATTTATATGACAGAACTCGTGCCACAGGGTAAATTCATATTCGTCGAAGCTCGTACTGTGACACTGTCAGGTGTCCGGGAGATGGCAATCAACAGCACTGACTGTCTTCTTTTATGAGAACAGGCACAGAATTCCCCTGATGAAGCTTGTACCCACACAACATTGAGAGGTGACGAAATTATCAACTCCAAGGAGACAGGGGACCGCGGAGTCTGATCAAAATGACTTCAAGCTTAAAAACACAGAACAGCTGTGCGCAGAAGCCTGATCAAAAACACTAGCACAAGCTCAGCATGCCTAGATTTGACATTACAGCAAAAAACCCAGAGGTCGCTTATGCAGGCCTAAAGAGGACTCCCCTCAAGAAGTGTATGTGATGCTCTGCCAGCCTTCGTGATGCTCATCCGTGGACCTTCCAGACTGACCCGAGAACAGCTCCTGCGCCACGTCCATCTGGAGATCCGTCCCAGACTGAAACAACAGATGGACCCCCAGCACTGTGTCTGCCCAGAGTGTCCCCTGTGAACACCGCGCTGTGTCACTTACAGTCATCGAGATCAAAGCTACACACTCTGGTCCATGTGCCTCCACCCCCCCTCTGCGCAGCGGCCATTTGGCAATTTCTCATAGGCTTCTAAGGGAACGAGTCCTTGTGCATTACAAATGCAAGTATGCTCCTTAATGGTCCTCCACTCACCGGCTACATAATAACACTGATCATCCATCTAATTACTTTCATCTAGAATCAATCGGCTGGACACGGGAGTGCAGGTGCTGAGCACGGTGACGGAAAAGCAAATATAAAGCCCCATGATTTCCACCATTATGTATTTTAGGGCATTTTAAGTACTACATTAATCTAAATTTGCTACAGTAATGCCTTTCCAACAGACTACTAGGCAACGGTTCTGCCTGAAGGCACTGGTTGAAAAAAGGGGCGATTTAACGTTTTCCTCTTGCGTTTGAGAACATCCGTCCGATCCGTCTTGGATTTTCGTGCAGGGATCAGGGCGAACACCCGATCAAATGATCAGGCTTAAGTTTTAACACGACTCTTTCAATACTGTTACAATACTTGTAATTGCTATGGGATACGTTTTGCTGCCACTATGTGTGGAACAAAATTATTCTGAGGAAGCTCCTACAATACCTAGTGACTAATACGTATGTATTGTTAAAAAATGCTCCACAAAAAATGGTGCAAAATATTATGGTAAAAAATAATACTAAAATGGCATAACTGAAAGTTCTGTAAAAAATACAGGAGCCAAGAAAAGAGAACTGTTCATTTCCATGTTACATGTGGAAAGCATAACTCCATACATGTGCGTTTTAGACAGTGCATATTACAGTTTTTTTCTGTCTAGAATTTATTGTAATCTTGTTCACTAAATCCCATCAATGTAGAGTTAAACCCCAACATGATCAGGGGTTGGTTATAGGGTTACCTACAATATATGAGAAAAGCAGCACCAGCAAGATGAGCATAGAGTTGTTTGTCAGATTTATTGCCTGAGTTGGGATGGGTCAGGGTTCAAGTGACGAGTGCTATTTAGGTAGCAATTAGAGGTATTGTAACTTCCCCCTAAATCCAAAAGTGACCATAATTGTTGGACCATAATCCAAGCCGGATATCTTGGTATGAATGAAAATCATAAACCACACATTAATGGATGACACAGAGCTAATGAAGCTGGCCACTTGGCCATTCCCTGCCTTTCAAAGAATGCTGCCTGATTATAATTTTCCGGTTATTGATTTCCTTTGACCCAAGTGTTCCAGCAGGATCATGCAGACTGCCCATAACCACCCTCAGAGGGTTTACTGCCCAGTTATTAAAACTGTTTTGATTTTTCTGCTCGCTGTGGTTTGGATGACGTGGCTTCCTTGCTGCATGCACAGTTTCATATTATATGCTCTAAATCTTGTATGACACGAAGATGGAACAGTTGCACTTCACTTCTTATATTAGGTGCATAAAACTATTGTGCTTCAGGCTCTATTTGAAAGTTCTGCTGCCTTTGCTGTAGTGTTCACGCATTCGGCTAAAATGGCATCCATCATTAAGCGGTATTAAATGTCAGGTTCCTCAAGGCCTAAAACAAAGTTTTTTGCCAGCCACTGCTGCAAAACAGTAAATCTTGGACGACAGTATTCCCAAGGATTGTAGAAGATTAGGTCTAATTTGCGCAATGTTCACCTTAGAACTTTCAATAAGAGTAGACCTTGGAAATGGATGTAGTAAATGTAAGGACAGGAAACATATGTATGTGGAAGAACAAACACTTTTTTAAGTTACCGATAACATCCATAATAACAATTACAACAGTCAAAGCTTTGATGTAAGGTCTTCTTTTACGTAATTTACAATAACCAAGAATACACAAGAAAACCATACTAAGAAAGCTTGCAAGTATTACAAGACTTATGGTAAACAACACACATCTTATACCAAACCAAAATCAAATTATTCAAATTTGGCAAACACTTACCATGACATGAAGGTAAACTGTTTCAATCAGGAATGTTATCCCTGTCACTTATTTTTCATATTGTTTATTTGCCCACTTTCTTTTACCTTGAGCACCGAGTTGCTAAAGTGCTCCTGCTATTGGGCATTCACTTTGAGAGCATCCACTTCACCTAAATTAGCCTTCACCGTCCCCTCTCTCTCATTACTTAAATAAAGACAACCCAGAGAGATTTAGAGTCAAAGTGAAAGCGGTTTTCATCATCTGAAATGAAGGTACAAGCACAGGCCTTCAGCCACATAAAACTGTATTATTTGAGGCTTGGTGGCCTTGTGTGCTGCTTTACAGCAAAAAACATAGCTGATATGTGAATGTCAATAAATTAGTGAGCTACTGAATATGATGGAGGGACTTCATTACTGTCTTCTCATGTGACCTGTTCCATTGCTGACAGACAGGCAGCAATGAAATAGTATTGCTGGAGGGCAGAATTTTCAATCCTTCTTCACGCCTAAATCCATAAGATGGCTTCATAAAATCAGGCTTAAAAGCTTTCAGGTCCCCATGGTGACCAAACGTGATGTCACAGAGACCACACATTTTGTCACATTATAGTGAAAACAAAAATAAACAAAAATAGCCTTTATGCTCTTTGAAAAACCCATACCATGGTGTTGATGGACAGCCTCGCTTTTTTGCGTGGAAATAATTGCCTGTTTTTGAAACCAGTCTCTCCACCCATGTTTGGAAAAGCAACATTGGCTTGGTTCAAGTCAATACTTGATGGACATTTAATGTTACTCCAAAACTCCATGGTTTGTTTTGTGTGTGTTTGCCACAGCATTACGCAATCACCAATCAGCCTGTTAGAAAACCACCCGGTTTCCCTTTCTTCCCCCTTTACAGCGTTACCATGGAGATGACACGGCCAACGAGTGTGTCGACACTGGGGCCAGGGACCGCGTGTGAGGCAGCGGTTCAGCTGTGAGCTCTGATGTCACAATGTCGTGGCAGCAGCCCTCCTGGCAAACGCTCCCGGCTCCATCTGCCCTGCAACACCGCTCGTGTGGGACTGCTGGGAACTCGGCCGCTGAGAGCACTCGCTGGGGCGTATCGGGTCACTCCTCCCTGAAACTTTACAACCCTGAGCTCTCCAGCACCTGCACCCCTCTCCACGGCCCTTCCCCCGCACCTCACAGAGCGGCCATCCGGAGACCCACTCAAGACATTCCAGCCTCGGTCAAGAAAGTGCTGTCTCCTGAACAAGAGCCTCAGCTTTCAGAGAGACGTGCAGGCCAAAGTCAAAACGGAAGGGCCTTCAAAACTTCTCAACCGCTGAATAAAACAGTGAGCGTGGAGGAGTTTCCGTTCTGTCTCTGTGGGCTTCGGCCAAATGAAATATGCCCTGGACGGAAAATAAAAGAATCAATAAAAAATCTCTTTGAGTGAGGTTTCAGGGGTGTTCATCGCCCACACTCTGGACTCTCTTTGTTTTACTTTCGTAGAGGAAATGGTGTCTCTCAGCATCACACCCATACTCAAAGAGTTCCTCAGTTTTTTCCCCAAGACAAACAGACAAAGACAGGAGGGAAAGAAGTAGAAGTCTAACGTAAAGTTGCCCTCAGACCCTCTGAGACCACACTGACGGAATATAAAGACACTGAGATCCACCTGCGAGCACTTTCTCTGAGGTAAATGCAGAGCTTGGTTTCTTGCTCTAAGACTACGACCGCACGCAACAGCGTGCAACAGTAGCTGCCCATGGGGACAGGGGATCCGAGAAGATATTTAAAGGGTCAGGTTACATGTCCCGTGACAAACACTCGCTATTATTGCCAACAATGCCTTGTGGACAGCAGCGGAAAAGACCACAATTCCAGTCCATTGAGCAGAAGGCAACAAAAGAGCATGTTTTTTTGTGAATTAAGAGCAGAAGGAATGCAGAAGCTGGGCCCTTTCATCTTCACACTCGCCTGTAATCTTCCCAGAGAGGCAGCTGACTCAGGCCTCTGAACAAACCACTCAGACTAAACACCTATTTTTAGCAAGAGGATGCAACTGCGTCCGCATGGGAACAGCGCTCAATGCCAGCTTCACGCGTGGAAGTCCATCCAATCTATTCGCAATGCACTGTCTTTAACTTTGAGTGACGCCTTTAAACAAGGGTTGCGTGTTTTGGTTGCTCACAAATTTCTAGAGTTCGATGGTCACCGGAATTAAGGAAACAACAGAAGAAAGAATACAAGCAAACATTTTTTGAAAGCAACACTTGCTTAACTTCAACAACAAGAACGAGTTTCACTGAAGTTGGTATGACACAAACAGACAACGCAAAAACAGAGCTAAAAGACAAAAAACAAGGCTGAAATTCAAACAAATAAAGTTCAAATCATTGTGTGGGGCAAAAGTGAGCTTTGAATAACACAAACAACAATGTCCTTTGTGTACTATACTACAGGATACACAGATGTTCAAACGTAGGTGAGAAGTGGCTTTCATCTTTTCATCATGTTGCCGCACAAAGCCAGTCTGGACACGCAGCCCGTATACCAGCGCGTGCTTCGAGACAACACAACAACATTGGCAATGCTGCAACATGTCTACTGCTACTGTCAATCCAACACTGTAGCTTTGTTTCATGCTATACTCTTCATGAAAGTGCCTGTGCTTTCAATGAGAGACTTTTGCTTGGTCTGAATGCAAATTAATACAGTAGGTTTATTACTGTGTTTTAAGGGGTAGCGAAATACAATGAGATGTCAAAAACAAGGGAAAAACCAGAGTACAGCCAGCTGTGTTTCTCTCCATCAATCCTGTGGGTGATGTAGCCGAGCAGAGACCGTGGTGGATTGTTCACAGCTTTCCCGTCCTCGAAGAGCTGATGCCAGTAATGGGAACACTTGCTGAGCACACTCTGGTGCTGTAATGACTCACACGCTGCCTGTCTGCTGAACGGTGGCTGTACATGAAAGGGAATTTGTTGTGGTTTGGGTCTCCTTGGAGACAGCGGGCCGGCCCACCTGTCTGCGGACCCCCAGCAGCTGGTGAGTTAGCGCTGATCCACAGCGAGCCGGGCCGTCGCCACGACGCCAGGATCGGATGACTGCAGTCTGTAGTGGAGCGGGCCGGGGCCAAGCGCCCGATACAAGACAGTCGGCTGTCTGTACCAGTCAGACAGGACACAGGGCAGCATTGTGAGAACAGGCTGCAATCAGCAGCCCCATCTTCAAGCAGACCACAGTTCACCTCTGAACTGTACGACACGAACTACTGAGTTCAATGACAAAAGTTTAAAAAAGGGACAAAGTGACAGAACAAAATGAGATTTTGAGAAAAATAAAGATGGAAAATGAGAGGTAAAATGCTTACAGCAGTGTGCCTGATCTTGGATAACTTTGGCTGCATGAAGCATTGTATCTTACAGTTACCCAACAGAGAGCAGTCCTGGCCCAGATGAGGTATAATTAATGTAAATGCACCGAAAACCCAAAACATGATGAGGCGTAGCGGAATCCAGGCTAGTGTAAACGCCCCAAAGGAGACCTGAAACACGAGGTGCTGACTGAGCATACTGAGGTGAGGCTTGGGGTGGGCTGAGAGCACTCACCAACAGAGAGCCTCATTTTCAGGAGCAGTGAAGGCAGAGAATTAGGCCCTGCTGGGTCCAATGGTTTCACGTCACTGGAGTTTCATCAGGAAAATGTCAGTTTAGCTCATCATCTCTCCTCACCAACTGCACTTCACTACATTGTTTGAAAAACAAACAAAAAATGTAAAAAAAAAAAAAACATCATATATTGTCTCTGAGGATATAGCTACAGAAAATGACATCTGTTCACTTAGTGTTCAAATGTTTTGCTTTCAATTTCAATTCAAAATATGACATAAATATAAGAATAGCACATTATCAAATGCATACTGTGTGATATAAAGAGATTAAATAATTTGTGCTGAATCTTGAGTCACTGTCATTAGCCACCTGCTTTTCGCACAAAAATTTGCTATTAAAAAATCAGAAATCAAAAGCGTCACTATCAAGATATATTTTGACACTATCAAGTACAGTGACAGTAAGGGATAAAAACCCTGACTGACAGCAGTCGTGTTGAGTGCAGTGAGACAGACCAAGCAGCTTTGTACCACAAATTTCAAAGTGAGCCCCCACATTCAACACCTCAGAGCTAGAGCAGTGCTTCAACTGGTTCAAGCAGACTCACACTCAGGAGAAATGAATGATTAAAGCCACACGCTCCCAAACAATACAGCTCCTCACTCCCATTATTAGAATACTCAATTATTGAAACTCAGCACAATTCTGAAAATGTGCTGTGCAAGTACAGTGACAAATGCAACTAAATTGATTGAATTCTGTACTGTGAGTGCAGTTATGTACTGTAAGATGGAGACATAGGGAATAACAGACACAAAAAAATGAGATCCGATACAAAGGTGGCTTTCTCCACATTTCATTTTTATACAGGAATTGACAGTACCTTGTCGTGTTTTCATGTTGCTGAATGCATGTGTCAACGACATGCCAAAGATACACTTAAATCCCAGTTCAGCAATACTAAATTGAGTATGCGTGTTACCATATGCATTTGTTAGCGCTGCAAAAGACAAAATAATGTATGCATTAAGGAAAGACAAACCACTTAAAATTCTCTGGCACTCCAGCACCTCAATAATGAAACATGACATACTGTGTGATTCTGATGCATTGCACTGTGCACAGGCTAGAGAATAGGATACCATGTATCCAGAATCATCTGAGATTTTTTTAATGCTTTTCCCACTATATGCAACCCTTGCACAGCATGAAATAATGCACCTCCCATAGCACAGTGTTCAAATCACAGTCATGGTAGTTTTTTTGGGGTCGGGGGGTTGCAGGGGGGTCCCCTACTGATCCACTTGCACCACTCTCTGCAGCAGCTTGGTCCTCCTCGTAAATTTCTACCAGTATGCTCTAGAGCAGCCGCTGTGTTACATACTCTCAGTGCAAAAGCTCCCCATCAGAATATTCAATCCAGGAGGCAAGTCATTTCAATATTGGTGACACTCAGGAGATTAAAAAAGAACACACAGCGCAAAAGCTATTGATATTCATTAATTGCAAAGAATGTGAATGTGTTTTAAAGAATAAAGGAGAAAAAAAAAGAGAGAGGCATGTAACCATTATTACAGCTTTGGACAAATTAGAGATGCATAAAAATCAACCAGGTGGCTCAACAGGAAACAAGTGCGAAAACTAATATTAAAGAAATACACTCTTGAATTACGAGTGGTGAATATATACAGATGGCACTACAATTGAACACACGTAAGCACAAACACTATTCCTTCATATATCTGTTGCTCTAAACCCCCTTCTGCCTATTAGCCAATAGAATGAGGGTGTTACTTGGTGACTGCTACAGGCATTATGGAGAAAAATTTGTGAAGGAGAATGGGTGGGCGGGTCCTCTTTAGCACCACAGCATGCAGCACAAACAGACAGAAAAGAAGAAAGATGTACACTTCTTTCCAGAGCCATAAGTGTGTTCTAAAAAAAGACTGCAGCACATTTCAAGGGAGTATTAAGGATGTGGTTGGTGAACTAACTTGAAGCTAATATTAGCATTTTCATTCAGCATAGTCATTGTCCAAATTATTCCTCATGTTCCCAATGCTTTGTAGGCTACAGAGTCTTGCAGCACATTTTATATACAGTCATGTGACACACAATGCATCTTAGCAACACCTAAATGTCTAGCTAGTTAGGCTTTCTCAAATCGTGACTGTGTCTTGAAAATTCTACACACTTAGGATGGGAAGGTTCAACTACCATGGAGCAAAGTTCTGTTAGCTAGCACAGTTGCCAGTGAGGAAGGAAGGTGTAATGGATAATTTAGCTGTGTCTCTGAACTGTGTACCAAGTGCACCCATTTCCCTCCTGAACTCCCGTCCAGCTGATCACCCTCCAGATGACATTACAGAAACATCACACAACGCGGGCTCTTCTCCAAGTGTTCAGAGGGAAAGCTTGTGGTCTGGGAAGCACCTTTCTTCTATTTTCATATCCGCCCTTAAGTTAGCGGTGAACAACAGCCAAAGATGCATGCCATGTAAATAGCCTGTAACATTGAAGCTCAAGGTAAAACCGATATCTCATCCCTTGACTGTATGCTCTACCCCAAAAGAGATAAAAAACACACACTCTGTGATCTAGCCCAGATTCAGAAATGGAAACTGTGGAATTCCTGTGGGCATCATGGCTGTGATTATTCATTCAGCTTTATCTCTGCGCTCACCATGCTCTATGAAGAGAGAATACTGTCGTTCTGGAACTGTGGCACACATGCACATAAGCATGTCCCATTGGTGTATTCTTCTGTCATAACAGAACAACCATAAAAATACATGGCATTACTGCATCCTCTGGCCTGTAAACAGGACACTAGGCACCAGTTCCTCCAAACAGGAATAGTGTCAAAAGAAGAAACAGCCAGTTTTTATATCTAGTTCAATATTAAACCTACACTGCAATTTAATCCTTACCCATAACTGGGGAGTTAAATGCAATGTAAAACCGCCATTGGTGGTCACCTCACAGGTTGGGGCAAGAGAGCAACACAGCAATGTTAATTTCTCAACAATCTGTCAAAACACCTTTACATTATTTCTTAGGGGAGTATAATTCTGAAATGTTAGGGTGATTTTGATGATTAACCAAAACTCATGGAGTCTAGACAACTTTAGTTGTATTCCACAAAGTGGCTCATTTTACCATGGGTAGAGGGACAGAACTACTTAAAATGACCTGCGTAGACCTCTCACTCAGAACATGTCCCTGTTACATTTCAGTATAGCATACAGAAACAAATGCATGGTGAACTATGACTATCTACTGCTATCTACTGCTGCAATTACGTAGTGATGTGATCCAGACTAATTTTGTAATGCATGCCTTTTTTCCACAATATGTCTTCGTGATTATAAGGTTCCAAAAATGGTATCATTCTACCACAAAAGTGGCAAAACCACAACATGTTGAAGAAACAGAAAAAAAACATAGAGCTTTCCACTAGACCTAGCCAACTACAAGAGCACCTATGATTGTCTTCAAATGATGATCAATACCTTAGCATTAATCTTTGACAAACAGACTCTCTCCATGGAGCTCAAAAGTGCTTTTTTTATTGGTCATATAATCTCCTGCAATTTGACAGAGGCCTCTGCCCTCTCAGTAGACATACTCACAGTTTGCTCCTCAATATCTTCCACAATGATTGAAAGGGTGGCAAAGCAATTAGCAAAATATGCTTAATTCCAACATTCATTATGACAGTAACCAGCAGGACAATGACAACACTGGCTTGTGGTTTGTGCAGCTTTTGAAAGAGAATCGCAACCTTGTGTCCAAACAAAGAGAAATGTCCTCCTGCATCATTTATTTATTGATGAAAGGAAAACAAGAGAAAAAGAAAGTAATTTAAGAATCAGGGCATCAAAAACTTTACACCAAAGTCAAATCCAATCATTACCTTTGTCTATTTTATAAATAGGAATAAGCCTCTGACCACTCAAATTACTGATCTTGGACAAAATTTACTTCCTTCACTTCAAAAAGGAGCGACTGTGGCTAAGAATGACCTCAAGGGTGCTCCCATGTTTAAGCGTGGATGAGGAAAAAGTGTCAGACAAGTGTATCCATTTTCAGTCTGATACAGCTTTTGAGGTGGGGTGGGTCAGTGTATCTCTAACAATAGCTCCAACTGCGAGAGAAGTTCCAGCTGAGGGACTCTGTAGATGGCCTACAGGCTATTTCCATTGCCTGACAAGGCAAATAACTTTAGCAGTGAAGTGAAAGTAACCATCCACAATTAGAAGTCTGCAATAGGTTAAGGCAGGGCAAGCCTTAGCACTCAGGTTACAGCTGGACTTTAATGTTTCACATTGTGGATAAAAATATAATCACTTGTTTGAATATTCCCATACCAGATTACTTCACCAGTTTGGATAAGGCCCTATGGAGGACAAAACCTTGGCAGGCATTCCTGAAATTTAACAAAAAGGTGGATCACCTTCATAGTTTCTCTGACTATGTGGTGTGAGCTGATATATGTGCTATGCACACAGTTCTCAGTTCAAAACACAATTCTGAATTCACATGTAAAATTTAAAAGTACTTCTGCAAGACTCCATGAAGCACATTTCCCCGGATTCCATGTGGTTTATACCAGTGTGAATTACAGGGTGAGTGACTTCTTCCTGAGCCCACATTCAGCTCGAAAGCAAACAGAGGAAGGCCTCATTAACAGAGACCAGATAGTGTGTCAAGCTGCGGGACTACAACCGGCCTGACTGCAATAGTCAAGGGGAGGCACAGCTGAGGCGGACCAAGTGAAAAACCGGGCGAGAGGCAGACCAGCTGCTGACCACGGGAGTTCATCCAAGTAAAAAAAAAAAAAGAAAAAGAAACTTCAGAGAAAGGCCGACATCGAAAACCTTCAAAGAGCATCAATTTACTGGCAAGTCCTAGGTCTCATGATGAAAAGTAAGACTTGATGTTACAACTAATAGAAAATAAAAACGAAGAACTCACTGTTCACTAAATGGATCTGTGGTCCGCCTACAGCATCCCCCTAAGACAAGCTAAAGACCACTGTCTTCTTTCATAGAAAACCAGCAGAAACACCACAGACTGCTGCTCATGATTTGAATAACAAAGATTCATATTAATGAATCAAATTCATATTAATTACATGAATTATTACATTCTGTTAGTACACTGCTAGGGTTCTTAACTCCAGCATGCCACTGTAAGAGCTACAGTACAACACCCATAAGTCATTTTCACAATGTGGATGTGGTACAATAACAGGTGACAAAGCTCTTACGCAGGGGTGACCTAATGAGATGGCTGCTCTCACCAGGGTCTGTGGGCTCTGGCTCATACCCTCATCTTGGTCAGTCATACAGACTAAACAGTCCAGGAGAAACGGATGCCATTCCTCCCGAGGAAATGATTCACATTTGCTCTCCGCACAGATAATTGCAGACAGGAAGAAGGTTTTCCCCAAATATTTTACCCTTATTTCATCGAAGGACAGAGGCCAGAGAGCTGCCATCACAACTAATTGAAGGTGAAATGTTTTTTTTTTTTTTTGGAAATCTAACTGCTTTAGTGGGGTTTCAGACAACCTTTTCCATTGGAAGAGAACATGAAATACAGTACTAATCGGTCACATGCAGGTTGGACTACATTTATCTAAAGCTTTTGTATACAACATGGTTGGGTTTTCTTGAAATATTATGCATCTCTGCCTGTGGTCAATGTGCAAAACTATCCAGAATCCCAAAACCAGTTTAGAGTCAAAATAAATAGATTGTAAGACGGCTGTTTATTTTGCAATGAAACATTTTTCTCTCCTTGTTCAGTAGAATCCAGCCCACTGAGAGCCCTGACCAGATCAGTGATTTCTAGACTCTTTTAAAACACCCCACAAACACAACAAACATGAGCAAACTATAAAACTGAATGTGCACTTACACAAACTTTGAAGCCTTCAGAAAAATATTTATCTACATACCGGCAACAGACGATCAATGCTGCTTAATAAGACTCATTGTCATGTCTGAGGGCAATGGCTGTAATGGTTATATAATGGCACAATCTTTGACAGATCAAGGGGAAAAGACTAAAATCAATACCGCACTGAAATACTGAATTTACTGTATTAACCATGCTATTATCATTGTAAAGGAGATCTTATCGTCCTTAAGGCATCAACCACCGAGGAAAGAACACAGAACCACTAATAATGGCTTAGATACATCTAAATGAACTGCTGATAAAACTGGAGGGAAGGGTGCACCATTTCCACTGCTGCACTGTCAAATTTCAGAAATATGATATGAACAAGACGATTCTCATCAGGTTATTCCCACCATAACCCTGCCAGAATTGGTCACAGGCTGGTGCTGACATACCACCCTTGCAGCTCTTGACAGATGGCTTAAGAACTGGGCTTAACTGGACATGCAATATGCAGGCATAGGGACACTTCTCTGTAGGAGACACTTTATTCTGGATCTTTGAGTGTTAAACCGAGGTCCTAAATGCCTATGGTAATTATCGATTGCATGGCACGTCCCAAAAGAGCAGGGTGTTAACCACAATGTTGGGGTCAAATTCCAACCTGGCTCTCTAAAGCTGGCCACATAATTATCCCCTCTAAAGTTGTCTGGCTGTACAATTCCCTAACAACCTTGTTTCTCCAGATCACCACTGTAAAAGAGAAATAAATTCACCTTCTTGGTTATATAAAGTCTCATAAATAAGAGGCGATAAGGCCAAATATTGGCATACCTGCCCCTAACAGCTACCAACACCTTGCTGCTCAACCTGTACATGCTAAAGCAGGGGTGGCCATGTTTGGCTTACCCATCACTATTCTAGCTACTCTTGGCTACTCTGTGCCATTACCTCACTCCACACCCCTTACCCTCAGAGGCCTTCTCCAGAACCCCTCGGGCCCACAGCTGGCTGGCTGGGCTGCGGATCTCTGGAGAAGCCATTAGCCTTCTGACAACCTCAGCTTTTCCATGGGACTCCAGCCGACTCACTGCTCCGAGTAAACACCACCGCATCCAACATCCTCGGCGTGCCGAGGTCTGAGAGGAATCTGGCCAGAAGCACTTTTTTCCTCTACAGGTCTCCAGTTTTCAGTGGGATGTATGGAGCATTTCAGGAAAACAACTGACTGACATGAGAGAGGATTGTTTGTGTGTGTGTGTGTGTGTGTGTGTGTGAGTGTACTGACTAAGAAACTGGAGAATTTTTAAGGCCAAAATTTAGCAGTATTTATCAAAGAGATGAATGAAAAAGGGAATAGTTCAGCACTGAAATTACAAGACATTAGTCCTAAATCTGAGGAGGTGGACAGCTGTGATGTCTCCATCTCCATTTTCACAGCTCTTGCCAGGAAATTCAGAGCAGTCAAGTTGAAACAAATCACCATATAACATCAGGTATGTTCTTCCAATATATGCATGTTAAATATAGAGAAGGAAGCTAGAATACTTCATGCCTTTCAAAGCATTGGTTTCAGTGAGGACTGGGGTCCAAATTCAGTCCATCTCCAACATGTTTTGTCCTTACAAACTGAAGGACATTTGTTATCCTGACACTTCATTATACACTCAACAGTCTTTGAAATGCATGTTAAATATTATGCAGAAAGAAAAATGTAGTTGCTTAAATTTATTACTAAAGTATTCATGTCCATTTTATAGTAGGTATGTTGAATCTGGACCTAAACTGATCTAAATCAGTCTAGCATTTTGCTCAGGTGCACTAAACGTCATGCATGTAGAGGAAAAAATAAGCCATTCTTTTGCATGGGAGACCAAAGAACCGCTGCCTCGGTGCTTTGCCAGTCTCCCAGAAGCTTATAGTTACATATTGTAGCAACTATAATGTTGCATACTGGACTCTTGTACAGGATTGTTCAGATACAGTATTACAACCAATACTTTCAGTATAACAATGAAGCATGAAAAACAGGGAAAGTGTTTACTTCAAAAAATAATAAATTGTACATAATAAAATATTTGCTTGACAATTTAACCGTCTTGATCATATTTTCTTCCTTAATCTGGAGAATGCAGCTATCATTTTTGATTTACTTTTGGTGAAGAGAATCATTTACAATCTTTCATTTGACTGTCCCTTTCACACGTAATTCAGAGTCTCTTGCTTGCTCATTTTGGCGGTGGCCCATTAAGAGACTTCTCACCCCATCATTTAAAGGGTGACAATGGTTCTGGGGGGAGGGGGTTAACCTTTGATCCCTTCCACCCCTGGGAATAAAAGCCAAGCTCAGATGTGAACCTCTCTGCCCCCCAATCAGGCTCGACTCCCACCCCACCTCCTCGTCTCCATGGAAACTCCAGCCATGGATGGAGACTGCCTCCACTTCATAGTGCTGACTTCACAAACTCTGAACAGCGTCAGCTTGCTGTGACACCTGCCCTGAGGATGGAATTGACCAAGTTTTTTTTTTTTTTTTTACTTTTGGCACAGTCACACAGATTCGCAGCTCTCTCTTCCTTTTTAGTTTTAGATTTTAGGAGAGATGCTGTTTCACTCAGATGATATAGTGCGTGCTGGCTGGCATGCTGCCATCTGACAGAGCTCTATTTGAAAAGCAAATAAAGACACCCAGCTCATTTCTTCAGGGGAGTACAAGACCTGTACGCTGAACCTTGTGCTAGAAAATGCTGTTTTGACAACATTATTTACACTAATGAAGGTGACACTGGTGGCAGCAAGCACAGGAGAGAGAGCTGAGCAGGGGGGAGTAATGAGGCCGCTGCTTCTCATCTCGGTCAACAGCGAAACGTGGGCGTGCGGATCATTCGTGCTCCTCTGAATTCAGAGGCTTCCTATTACAAGCGTAAGGACGCAAAGTGCACAGGCTTCTCCCTGCCCATCTCCACACTTGGTGGGCAACACAGGAGTTTTTCCACACTCCCTGTTGGGAAAATGGTCAAAAATGGCAAAGTGGAGCATTTGCTGTTCTCAATGCATTTAAAGTAGTGCTACAAAGCATAGACAGTGTAAAGTAGTGTTATAAAACTACCTTTTTGAACAGCCTCAAAAGATGTATTCTGGGTGTTTATCTGTTGACATGAAATGCAGATGAATGGTGGCATATGATGCAATTAATTTTTGTGTCACATTTCTGAACCCCTCTGTGTCTAACAGAAATAAACAGAATGTACAATAATATTTAGTGTATGCCATTCTAGGGTTTGTATACCATTTCCCAGAAACTTGATAATCAACATTATTGTTTAGAAGTAACAAAGTGCTCTGAGCGCTTCAGCATTTACATCACAATGCAAGGCAAAACAACATTTGGAGCATTATCTTTATTTCTGTAGATGTTTGTGGGTGAATTTTTAAGTGTTACTGAAATATCTTTCTGAAATAACCTGCATTCAGTGTGCTACTCAACATGCATAACAAATAACTGTGATGAAGTGCACTCAAAGGGTATTCCCAAACATTCAAAATTCAGTTGAAACCCCTGAGTCAAACCACTTACTAAAAACTAAACATTTGAAGTAGCATTCATGCAGAATTAAAACACCAAGTACAATGGTCGTACTAATTGAGTTTCCTTGGAACAGACTTGCACAACCATACGCAATGTTTCAGTACATAGCTACAGCACATAGCATAACTGGGTCCAACAAATAAGCATAAGCATAGCATTAAACACATCTTTCATCATTGCAACTACTTAGGTCAGCAGTGACTGACAAACTGCAAAAAATTCTTTTGTAATATAGGCCAAAATTACAAGCCATTATGTGTCATTAATGGCAATTGAGGCACCGCACATCACAGTTGTCAGTACAGAAGTAGAGGAACCTCAGAGTAGAGAATTTAGCTGAGGAACTCACTAGAAAAAAAAAGGCTGACTTGCAAGGATACACCCTCAGTTAACCCTGCCTCTCCTCAAAAGACCTTGCCACCCAGGCCTTTTCAATGCAAAAGAAATACATGGTATAGCTGTACTATACAACAACATAGGTGCAGTCCCCTCAACTTCCAGTATTTTATGTTGTGAAATTTCATTTCACTTGCTAACATAATGAACTCAACTGAAATGCAACTGAACACTTTTTTCAAACGCCAGCACAAGATATGATACAAATATGGTACAAATGTTCTAAAATAACCGAAGAGCTTAATATAACAAAGATGAACACAAAGTATCTATTAAATGCTCATTCTAATTGTCACCATCCTGCATAGACCAACGTCTAGACAAAACTTTAAAAATAGAATAGTATGGCACAAACATCAAAACAAAAAGTGCTTTTGTCTTTAAACTGAAAGCGCCAAATGACCTTAACTAGATTTCTATGATGGGAAACAAACAAGCGTAGCTCTTTGTGACGTATTTAAATGACTGTCCCCATTTAATACAGAGACTGTCAGTCTAAGGCAAAGGAGACCTTAAACCGCTGCGGGCTTCACACCATGCTGCTGTCTATCACTCGCCACCGCATGAATATAGATCAGCTTGGTGAAACGTGTTCACATCATATCTTGGTGATGGGCTGACACTCGAGAGCGTTTGCGTTAGAGCGACTCATTATTCATGGCCCAGTGTAAACAACCTGAGGATTCATTAGTGGCAGATTACATATTCTGTTTATGAATACTGCATAAACCCTCGCGCTGAATGCTCCCTATCAAAAGCCCTCTTTCTAGTTGCCTGAAACGGGGTGCCTGTCACAGGAGACAGAGGGTCGTCTTTGAACTGGATGTTCCCTTCATTTATTGCCTTAAAATTAGGGCAAGTAACCGGGTACAGAATCTCAAAAAGAGGTTCTGCGGCTCTCAATAAATTATGAGGTTGCCTGATCAAATCTTGTGAATGTGAAGAATGCGGCAGGGCACCCCAAAGACCCCCTCTGTGTTCTGCAGAGACTGTCTTGAACTAATGTTGTCATGTGCCGGTGCTCATGACCAAATGTCTTCCAGTGGTACAAAGCTAAAACACAGCCATAGAATGACAAGGTCTTTATCTTCCTCATCTCACATTGTCTCACATACCAGCCTAAGTCTACTATAGGTAAAAACTGTTGGCTGGCTGGTGGGACGGAGCACAGAAGACTGAAGACAAACAACTCAACCAATTCAACCAACAAGCAACATTAAAGGCTTGCAGTTGATCTCATATGAAAATACAGATAAATCCTCTAAAGGGAAAGACAGAAAACGAAACACTTACCACAGGTTTATGTAAACTAATCTTGTGAACACAATTTGCTTAATATCTGCATCTTCAGATATCTAGGGAAAATAAAAGGGCTGCGCTTTGACTAAATAATTCAAAGAAGGAGAATATGTGTGTGCCTTGAAAAACAAATGGAATTTGCTGAAGGGGTAATGAATACAAGTTTTACCAAACAAAGACTGGTAACTTGACCTTGTCTGTGGCTCCTTACAGGGCAGTCAATATGGAATGTTAGTGTATTCATGTGTTGGCTCTGCTTTCCTGTAACACAGGCTTCCAGATTACATTACACAACCAGAAAGTCACAGATAATCCACGTTAGGTTTACTGCTCTTATTTACCACAGCAGCATTTAATAACTAAAAATACTCTAATTCTTTCTAATTAAGGTTAACAATGCATCTTCCCCAGTTCAGTCACAGATTCCCCCTTCAGTTCTTCCATCGGAGTGTATTAATTACTGCCTCATGATTTCTCTATTTATGCAATTCAGTGCATAGGAAATGGACCACACTATTTAACTAAGCACGTTTCATTTAATTACCCTAGATTGTAATGAATGAAATGGTGTTTCTGACATTACATTAACTAAATTCATATTATAGTAATGGGGGGAAGGCTTACATCAGCAAAAACATTCCTTTGAATGAGTGCATTCATCAGATATAAAATTCTGTGTAACGAGATAATTTCATCATTTCTAACCTTATTTTCCTAACACTGGGTGTATTCGTACTGGGCAAGTACATATATATTTCTACTCTTTTTCTCAAACCAAGGAGCCCACTAGAATTCAGATCTGATTTCTTTTTTTGCAGTCTTTGAGTGGACTGGCTCTCGTCTCATGTTTTGGTAGTCTGATTTCAAGAGTACGGCACTGTTTATGCATGGACAGCGAATAAGGAATGACTGTCCAAGACATCAGCCAATCTCACAAAGGTCCCTGCGTAACACTGCTTCAGACAGTCACAAACCACTGGTGCACAGTGTGAAAGGATTTCTACATCTATTGAAAACACTAAAAGATTTGAAATTGTCCTTTTCTCCTGTTGAGTCATCTCTGAATGGTTTCCTATACCGCCGTCATTCTCATGGTGATTTTGATAAGTGAAAAGGAATTGCTGTTGCTGTTTCCTAGGTGATCCAAGGAATGCCTTCATTTGTTCGGTCCCCTCCCGGCGCTCTGTGCGTCCTTTGAGTTTCAGTCCTAAATCCTGACTACAGCTTTAATGAAGGTAATCAATAAACGCAGTCAACACCTCCCCATCTACCTTCCTAACAGAGCGGCAGAGAATCAACCAGGGAGTGGCTGCCAGCGGTCCACTTCCCTGTCAACACGGTGTCAGTTTCGGTGGTGTCATCTGCCATCGGCAACTTCCGCATTCTACAGAATGAAAACCCCATGAAAGTTTAACGGGCATCATCCGTCTGGCCTCAGACACAAGGCTGCCTCTGGTGAAAGAGACTGTACGCGCCGAGTATCACAGAGCGTTTGTCTGTGAGATCACATGATAATCGCCAGGGAAAACATATGGATGCAGGGAGCCTACAGTCAAACAAGAAGCAGTACACAGTTTTAATTTCTCTATGACCCAATGTACAGACAAGGGCAGGATTTTTGTGTTGAAGGGGAATCAGGGGATATATTTCCCCTCCTTCATGATTGTCTCCTGACTACTGTTAAATTTTCATATGTCCCTGTAGACCAGTTCCTGCTTGTCCATATCTTTGTGCTTCCTTGAAAAAGACATTTTTGATTAACAGAGGCTTTACAAACCACAACTCTCCAGAGGTGGTGAAGGTTAAACTGGAGCAAATCAAAGTCTTTCTCTATCACATAGAGTTCACATAGTCATCTGATGACGTTCACATTCAATATACAAAGCTGTTTTGGCTGGGGGTAAGCCAACCTCTTGTAGAAACTATAATGTCTCTCCCTGTGTGTCCCTCACTTACTCATAGATTAACCAAGCAGCTCCATTTTCATTTCAACAGTGGATGGCGAAAAGTAGTCACAGCCACTGAGCAACGCCACTTCAATTAAGAATCGTGCGTAAGCCAAATATCAGTTTTCCAATCACCAAAAGGATAAAAAGTGATGCAATATTCTCCATTTAGGCAACAATGGGACTCCCAGCAGCAAGTGCAGTTGAAATTAATTTATTGAAAATGCTTTGTGATGCACTCTTAATCTCCAAGGGTTCACATTGTTCAGTAGCTAATATGTATAGTACCGCATTTGGAGCACTCTGTGGAGCACTAAAAATGCAAAGAAGCCCTACATCATATCTTTGCTGGAGAAGTTACCTGCTCCTAACCTCACACGCATGGCTGCTTCCACTATAATCAGCGGGGGGGGGGGGACGGACCCATGTGGAAATAATTCCTTCAGTCATTAATCACTGGCAGATAGAGGGCTACCCACATGTTCCAGCTCTGCCTGTTCCCCACTCTTCTCCACCAATCAGAGCAAATGGAGCCAGACAAGTTCAGGCTGCAACCCAACACCTCCTGCAGAGCAAAGCTAAAAGGTTGGAATTAATCACATTCATGTGGTATTAGAATTTGCTAGTAAATAAACCTACTGTGCCGTCTGAGTCACCACACACTTTAGCAACATTCTAAAAGTGTAGACTATTCTTGAATCAAGGGCTCTTTTAACTGGGTCTTCTTCTCGTGTACTTATCAAGTTACATGATTTCATCCTTGATTGAGTTCATCTATTTTAAATCAGCTTTAAAATTGAATAGATATATAGAAGACATTGATACTATGTCACATTAATTGCTCCTCCCTTGAAGGATCAGCCTCTGAGATCTGTAATATCCACACACTGGGCTCTTATGCCTCTGCATTTTCTTTCTAGAAAACAGAGCTGAATTTTACCCTTTTCCAAATCATAATACAGTCCTGTTTTTTGTCCAATTGAAAAAAGAAGCGTGTGCCAGCAATTAAGCTTTCTTACTAGCTATCAGATTGCACCAGGACAGGAAAAAACACCTTTACTAGCACCATTCAGCCATTTTTAGCTGCATTCAGGGGATGTGCCAATTCAATTATCTATTCTATTTGAGTGCTGCTTGGCTTGCAGATGGAAGGTTACAAAGGCATGGTGCTCTTCAGTCTAGACCGGGAACAGTGTGTAGTCTCATGTGGTTGGGAAATGTTAATCCTTAAAATATTCATGTAGCAAGGACCTACCTTGATTTCCTAAAACAACCACATTTAAAGCTTATTCAAAAGAATTTTTCATTGGCAAACTACACTAGAATGCTAATTACATGACATTTGTGTCAGTTTAACCACATTCACCTAGAATCTGAGAAATGTGGCAGTAATCAATCGAGACCAAAGTAGCAGCATGATCAACCTGTCTTCCTCAGTTTTAGTGTTTTATGCGGGCAAAAAAAATGTATGTGTGTGTGTGTGTGTGTGTGTGTGTGTGTGTGTGTGTGTGTGTGCTACACCTAAACTTACTTCAAGGTGACACTCAAATGGACCAGTCACACACTCCAGCTTACCTGTTCAGTGGTCAAAGGGTTTTTGTTGACTAGCAATGGAGATCTTCACAATACTATCTATTCACAATTCAAATAGCAGATCTGGGAAATTTCCTGGGCTAACTATTTGTACTGGCCTTAATATGAAATTGAAAGTGTCTCAAAATCTTTTTTTGTTTTAGTATCTACCACTTCACATTGGCTTGACACATTTTAATACCATCTGGCTGTTTCCTTGTTTGTAGTGATTTTTTCAGTTTGTTCAAAAAAAATTACAAGCACTGTTAAATAAATGAGAAACTGACCAGAGTTCAGTCATTAAATAATCACCAATTACATCCAATCTCAAGACAGCCAAGAGTTCTCTAGCAATAAACTGTAAATATCTGCCAAATGTCCCAATGAACTGATGTGTTTTGGTGTAACAACTAAGTGCTGTGCCATAATTACTCCAGTGAAGTATAATCATATAAATATTTTTGATCTCCAAGGTATTAAAAGCAAACCCTGAGGATCCATTATTAAACTGTACCTCCTGTACTCAGTGCTTTAAACTTGACACAAAGATCTTGTGTAATGTTCAGTTTTACCCTCTTAATTATCTGACTTTCACATAATTTCACTGTAGCTTTAAACCCGTTGGTGTGACCCTGAAAACAGCAGTGTAGCATAGTGGTTAAGGAGCAGGACTTGTAACCAAAAGTTGCCAGTTTGACTCCCTGCCGAGGCACTGCTGCTGTACCCTTGGGCAAGGTATTTAACCAAGATTTGCTTCAGTAGATATCCAGCTGTATAAATGGATAACATTGTAAAAAAACTGCAACCAGTGTAAGTTTCTCTGGATAAGTGCGTTTGCTAAATGCCAACTTAACATTACTAACAGACTTCAAAAATGGTTCCTGTGTTCCATGGTTCCATAGGCCTGCCTGACAGCAATGTGGAGAGATTGAGGGGTGATTATCTGAAGACCTCTTCCCCCTTCAACTGTGTCAGCACAGGTCCCCTCCACAGAGCAGGCTGGAGCAAGCAAATCCAAGCTTTCAGCAATAGTGGTGTGTAGCCGGAAACAGAGGTCAGTGTTTGGGGGAGGGGTTCAGTGCTGTCAGGGCACAGAGAAACTGAGATCTCACAAAACAATGAGCAAACAATGACAGGGCACCTCTCAGCTTGGCAAAGTCTCACACCTGTCTGTAGATGGCACCCACTGAGATGAAACGACAGAGGAGAAACAAGCAATTTCAGTTGACCGAGCAGAGGACAATTAGGATAGACATTGAATTACCTCCCTGTAACTGTCAAAACTACAGAATCCCTTACAGTTTTCTGGCATTAGTGAAAAGCCCATCTGTAGACTTCACCTTAGCACAAAAAAGTTGGACCTGTCTTATGCCTAACACTCAACTCCAAATTTGGACCTGTCTTATGCATAACACCCAATTCTGACACTGCAAGAGCTGCAATTTTAGTTCACTGTTAGTTACCATAATTAATGGTAATGTTGCTCTTATAAAAGACTGATTGGCACCATACAACGTAATAAGCAAATGGTGCTTCTTTAGGCTAAGTGAGGTGCAGCAGTATAGCATAATGATAAGGAGCAGGACTTGTAACCTGAAAGGTTGCCGGTTTGATTCCCCCACTGGGGCACTGCCGTTGTACCCTTGGGCAAGGTATTTAAGCCAGAAATGCCTCAGCAAATATCCAGCTGTATAAATGGATAACATGTAAAAATTGTAATCTATGTAAGTCGCTCTGGGTAAAAGCAAATGCCAATAATGTAATGTAAGTTAGGCTACATTCTGTCTAGTATGATGTAAATCCGTTCCTCAGGACTTTAATTTCTAGTTGGCACATTTTTATTGTTGTTTTTTTACGGTTCTTATATCAGCAGTGGTCCATTCATGTATTAGTCCAAATTAGCCTTGCGAGTCATGCTGGATAACAGTGTCTGCCTAATAAATAAGTAAATAAATCAATAAATAATGAGGACATTGTGAAAAGGACTGGCATGTGGTTAAGAGTTCATCCCATGCCATATTTCCATGACACATAACACTGTGAAGTAAATGATTACTTTGTCTTGCTTTTGTAAAGGCACACAAAAGCTACCTGCTGTGTCTATTCAATATTCATTTTTTCTTCCTTTTGTTCCGTGAATCTGTCTCAGAAACGTATAGGCACTCTGAAATGGAAAGTCTCTGCCCCCACCCAACATGGCCAATTACAAGCAAAGATGTAAAAAAAAAAAAAAAAAAAATCCAAAAACTGTACTGTACTGAGCAATGCGTGTAGATTTTACATAATTAAAGCAACAGTGTAAACCTGAAAAGCAAAGACATCTGAGTTCAAATAATATTAAAACCTTTTCAGAGGACTTGACGCCCCCTGCATGAGCAAGGCTACCTACTTGTGGCGACTGGCACGAAATTGTTTAGCCCTAGGCAGACAGCAGCAGAATTTTTTTTTTAAAAGAAACGACAAAATTGCCAATTAGTGGACCTTAACTCTGCTCTCCAGTGGGATCGTTTCTTTGGCAGCCATACCCTCAGAATGTCATGGCACGGAATAATGCAGTAGCTAAAACGTTCTGGAAAACTCCATGTCAACCACAACAGTATAGCGAGCTATCATTCTTGAAAGACACGACACGAAGGTGTTTTGTGTCACTGCCCGGGTACTTACGCTGCCATCTGTGGTTAAACCCACTAATATTGTTTTTAATCGCTAAGTAAGTCGCTGATCTATTTACGATGTTACTTTGCTTGCATACACTATGTTCAGCGCGTCTCAGCTGACCCAATCAGAGGCAGTGATTGGCACAGCTAGTTAACTAGCTAGTACTGCATGTCCTGAAACAAGTTGGTGACGATGACTCTATTGGAGAATGACAGTCCGAGAACGCATTTCAATTTTAGCATTCCCGAGACCATCAGTATTTTTAAGATAATTAGCTAGCTAGCCATATTAACTTGCCATCACCAGGACATTTTTCCAAAACTATCAAGACTTCCTCTCACCGTGATGTGCAGGAAAGCCAAATGGCTCGCCAGCGGAATGTTGATAAGCACCAGTGGTGAAACTTATTTAACCACATGCAAACATTAGCAAGTAAATGACCGCAATCACAAACTAGGCAACAAAGCTAGCTAGTTAGCTAGCTACTAGACAACCAACCAGTTCAATGAAGTACAGTGGGCAGGAAAAAAACGTTAGATAATTTCGCTTTCCAAGCTCGAAACAAACCTTGACTGGAGAGCTCCGAGTTGCAATGGGCAAGTCTCGGATGGCTGTGCCGGGGGGAGAAGCCGAGACACCAGCAGCACAGCCTAGGGATACCCCGGCCAGCGACGGTCTTCCTCCGTTTCTCGGTCGCTGTTTAATCCCATCCAGCAACCGTACCAACAAGATGTTCGCTGGTAAATCATCTACGCCGCAATCTACCAGTATCCGACACTCCGGGCAGCGCAACTCATTGCGGGAGCTGAGAATGTTCTCCAGGCAGCGGCGGCAGAAGGTGTGCTGGCACGGTAGTACTTTGGCGGTCGTGTCCAACCGTTCCAAACATACGGAGCATTCTAGTAAATCCAAGAGCGACGACTCGTCCATTTTAGTCAATAATATAAACCATAAACGGTTTTCCTTGGTCCGCGTACGATGCACCACGGGCAGTGCAATGCATACTGGCGGTACTTCACCACGAGCGAACTCTCCCGACTGGAGCCTAGGCGCGATCTGCTTCACACACAGCTGTGCAAGAAGTGAGGTCAGACCATCAACATCAGATTCAGCGCATCGGGCTCGCACGCATAACGAGGGAGCTAACGTTAGCTTGCTGTTCTGGAATTGCAGAGGCGCTGTACGCACGCTCTTGAGTTTTTCTGTCACCACTAAATCGTGTTAGGAAAGCGTAAAAAGAAAAAAAGCACATATATCTAATCCACACCTCTGCCAGAGCAAGTTTGGTAAAAACGACGATAAAAATGGATTTACAGAACGACCTTGTTAATTTTGTGGCAGATATCAGTGGTTATAGCTATCTAAAGCAGTTTTGGCTTTCGGTCCTGCACATACAGTACAATCTGGCGTGGTCTTGTGCTATGCCCACGTCTGAATTTTACAGTATGTGCAGCTTATTCATGCTGCGTTTTCACGGTAGAGAAAATGTTAATGTCTCTTCCAACAGGGTGTATTTTAGTGTTATAATAGACAGGACAATTAACAAAATGTTTGTGTTGTTAGAAATCTATCGCTTTTACATTTCACCAGTAGTTTCTGAAATTATTTTACCTGGCCCAACACCTATGCCACTTTACTGTTCGTACAGCAGAATAATGTATCATGTTTTGTTTTTTGTTTTGTTTTGTTTTTTTTTTTAAAGAAAGTTTACCATTATCTAGCAAGCTAATAATTCATGCAAGAGAACATACTATGCTAGCTGTGGTATCCTGAAGACACAGAGGATGTTGAAAAGTGTAACATTAAAGGCACAAGATTCCTATTCGTGCCGGACCACTTTGTTACACTTAGCAACCGTCAATACTGGCATGCAAACCGGCGAATGTTTTCTAAAACGACATTTGTTAAAAAAAAATAAATAAATAAATAAATAAGCTACAGGAGATGGGATACCTAGCAAGAGGAACATCAAAAGGCAGTCAATCAGTTAAATAGCCAGCTAATTACTGTAATCAGGGCTGATCATATAATCATGTGTCCTGAGCTATAAGGCTTTTCTTGCTATTCGATGTATTAAAATAGCCATTTTAATCTTTAAATGGAAGAATTTCAATAGTTATTTGGTGACATAATTTTAACCAACTGCTATGACGTTGATACAACAAGCACAGAAATAGGCTCTCCAAAACGGTTTTACCTGCGCAAAGCTGACCTGAACGCAATTACTGATCTATGTCAGAGACTTGTGTCCAGCAGAATAAACCAACTCACACCTTCTTGGATGATGCGCATCCGTAATCTCCAACTACTTGTAATCAAATTTCCCGATTTAAATTAAACTCTATATGAGCTGCCATTTGTCAGAGTTATTATAGTTAGCCTACTGGAGCCAAAAAAAAATTAATATACGCTGTTCGTTGCTTTGGTCAGCGCCAGGGCGGAAGAGGTTATGCGGTCAATTATGGAGGTGTCTGGATGACAATATTTTGTAATGCGCTGCCACCTTGCGGTAATGTTGAAAGCAGTTCGTAGTCATAGGCCTATTCAAAATCCAGTGCAAACGGTATTGGACATGCGCAGATTACCTGTTTTGCTTTCAGTTGACATTCAGATGAATCTGTGTAGAATCGGTCTGGTCGATATATGTTTGTTTTGGTTTGACGCTAAGCAGATGCTTAGCAAATTTACCGATTGTTTAAATGACCTGGATGGCCATGTTATTTTACTGATACCACGATTTACGCGCATCTACGCACTGTAAACCTGAATCTGCGCAATCTTGCCTCAAGAAGAAGAAACAAGTACTATATATTGGATAGCGGATTGTTTTCAGATCATTGTCATTCGATTTTCAAATAATCAGTTGATTGAAATTATAATACTGTTAATGTTATGGTTTCATTTAATGGAATAATATATAATATAACATACAATAACATGGCTTTAATGGGCTTCTACAGAAAATCCTCGATATTTCACTTATTTTCATTTTCTTTGGTAATGTTTGCTATTTCTTTGACATGGGCAGAGCAGAAATTATTGCCCCCTGCTGTTTCACACTGTAAATCTGAAACTGAATGTTGAAATGATGCCACCCTTTACAGGCCCAACTCACTTTGTTTCCTGTGTGGATCTGAAGCCACAGCAAAGTAAACGACTGGCAGGAACAGAGACTGGTTTCAGACAGCTATGTGATGGAAGAGAACTTAATGAATCTCACTGCAGGACAAGGAAACATTGAAGCACTTTGTTTTGTACTGAATCCTGTACCCCCAAAATGTTGGGGGGCAGCAGTAAGTAAAGTATGACACTGACATTTTCAGAGGTAATATACATACATGCATACACATTTTTAGAGGAGCTCAGAAGAGCGCATGAATCCTCGATTGACAGAGGGTGGCATCGGTGATGATCAGCTTTGTTAACTTTTGACTTGTGTCTTTAGCCCAGAGAACAAGTTATATCTTTACAATGAACCAGCCTTCATTGTACCTGCATACACGCACAATTAATAATATAATTTTACAAGCAAGTAGCCAAGCATCCACGTTCAATATCTTTGAATTCAGCTGCACTGATTGCTGGGTATTAGCCTGTTTGAACTTGTTTTGCTCCCCCATTCTATTTTACCACACCTGAAATTACAGCCCCCATGTGTTTCAACAACAGACCAACTGGTAATTAAGATAAATATTGTATTTATAAAGATTTGAATCACAGAGAACTAATATCCTGTTAGGTGAATACACAGGTCCTTTCTTTGCTGTTCAAGTAAAGCAGGTACTTTATTTCCCTGTGACTGGTTTGTTTACCAGACTAGTCATCCAGGCCTTGCTATAATATCTTTTTGTGCTTTTGACATACAGAAGAAATGATATGTCACTGTTTTATAATATGAAGCCTCGAATGTTCACAGCATTGGTACTCTACAACAGCGTTTCCCAAACCTCTCCTGGAGGACCCCTTGTCCTGCATGTTTTAGATTTCTCCCTGCTCCAACACAGCTGATTTAAATAATTGTTATTAAGCAGCTTCAGGAAGTTTGGGAAACGCTGTTCTACGACAAATTCATCACATATGATCAACAAACATTCAACAAATAACTACATGCTTTCCACAATGATCATGACACAATCTATAAAGCTTATACAATTGGCTGACAGGGAGTGTGTTATGAGCATCTTTCCTATTGTTCAAATTGAAGACCCATTTCTTTGTTGGGCATATAATCTTTCTAAAAAGACACTGATGAGTAAAAGTAAAGAATTCTGTTCTCACTCATTGTCTATGCCTTGTGTGGGTGTAACATGGTCCTGAGCCAAAAAGACTGAGGGAGTTCATGTTCTGTAACGCAGTTCGATGCCAAGACAGAGCCCACTTTCCTGGAACCATCGCTGAAAAAGTATCCGCAGAGTAAAAAAAAAAAAAAAAATTAAATCACTGTGAGTTCATTATAATGAAGGTACTCAACAGTCTGAATGAATGGCATATGCTGATGTGTGGTATTGTGTGAAGTTTGCAATACATTACCAATGAGGTAAAGAAAGTTGTGAAGGATGAACCTTCACCTGTCCCCAAATAGACTATACTGACTTTAAAAATGTTTACAATAATACACTTTCACTTGTATGTTAAGGTGTGTGAGGTGAATCTGTGTGCAAATGTCTTCGGGATTCTGCCCTTTTCCATTTTAATTGTTAACAAATGTGCTGTGCATGTTAGAATTCAAGAAATTAAAGTATTTGTCAAAATTTTGATTCTAGTACTCCCTTTTACCTAGAACAATAATGCTTACAGTCCCTGATATTCCGAGGTGCTCCCCTGTCCAAGTAGCATTTGTACTAGGATAAAAAGAAGAAATCATTTCCAAATGTCTCTTTCAAATGTTAATTGTAAATTGCTACAGTATTAATAGAAAAGATTTATATGTTCTGAAATGTCAAGGCTCAGGTTTATTAAAGAGTTGCTCTAGTTAGCCATTTTAAATATGCTGACATGATTGCTGACATGATTGCTCTTGTTGAGACTGATTTACTAAAACAAAAGGTACAAAAATACACACAGAAAGTGACAGACCACATCTGAACTTCACTCCATCACACAAGGTTACAATATAAAAAATGTCAAGTGATTATTATTCAAGCATGCTGTGCACTTCTATAAGAAGTTTTATAAGATAAAATTTAGTTAGAGACTGTTCAGACTTGATTTTCCTCCTGTCAGCACGCGTTTGCCCTGTTCACCCTTTATTTCCAGGCAGTTGTGGCATTTTGGCTTGTTTGTCAATAAGTAATGTTTTCAGTGCATAACCCACGGAGAAAACACATAATATCTTGAATGTGTGCATGTACATGGACAATATCTCTGTAGGAAGTATCTGTCGTGATCATTGTCCCAAAGGTGAATTACATTTTGTGAATGAAATGCTGTGGGATTATATTTAGCAAATGGTCACTTGTAAATGCATAATTCTGGTAAAAAGATAGGCCTCTGCTAAATGCTATATTTTAGTGCTTTTTAATGAATGTAAAATGAAGTCCATGAAGACAGACTCTGTGTCAAAATACCCTAATCTGAGTTAAACCCTCACTGTCTGCAGTTGCTCACTTCACTTCCAGCTTTAAATACAAATCTCATCCACACTTGCTCTTCAAAGGTAGCTTTGTTTGACAAGCATTAAAACTCATTCTTTTCTCATCATATTTAGTTCTTCACCTATTAGGACCACAATGATGATAAAGCTCCTCCTCTCCCTTTGAAAATCAACATAAGCACGCAGAAATACACAACACACTCAAAAGATCAGCTAAGAACATTATCCTCCAAAGCCTGTTTCAAGGAAGGGATATGGGTCCACCCTGCTGACAAATACAGCAGGATCAGATATCAAATGGATGATGCAACATAACTTTCAGGTAAATGATAATGTTCATCTGTGTAATATGAAACTAGAATAACTGTAACCGTTGGTGTGCAATGAGTCTTCAGAAGTATTTGCAGGATCACATACCCGACCCGTCAAAAATAATCCCCTACTCACCCCAGAAAATAGTGACCACAACAGTTCCATTAACCCAAATATAACGTAACCTTTCATAACATGACCACAAGAAAACCACTCAGTTTCAATGATCCCCTTCTTGCCTCAGCTGAATGTCATCTTCAGACCACAAACTAATAAACAGCTCAATTTTCATTTCTGGCTGAGGTCATGTTGTCTTAAAGCATCATTTGAAGCATCAATCTTTCAATGGTGTTCTACAGCAAACTGCATGTAACTTGTTTAAAGCTGCAAAGCACAAAGTACATTTCTCTGATATCACACACTTGGATGGTTCAATACTGCTCATCTTCGGCTGTATCTTGCACTAAGATGGTGGAATCCAGAAATTTTTATTGTATACAGTTTAAGTTAACACAAGTTTAAAAAATAAGCTGTGTTAACAAAGGCATGTGATGCTTGCCTTAAGTGAGAGTAAATGAATCATACAGTCCTAATAAGGTTCGGTGCTGAGAGTGGACAAAGCTGTGCTGTGTGACAAAGTTGTAAGATTGATTTCCCCCCAATGTCAATCTATTAGTAAAGCATGTCTGTACAAAGTTTAAGAAAATGGCATCCATATTTAATAAACTCTGATTGACCTGTCTCTCAATCATGTGACTGCCACTGGTTAACTGGAACATTTCAATGGTCTGTTAAATCAAATGGAAAGCAAAGCAGAAGAGGAAACACAGTTAAAGGGGGTGATTTCTATCATACAAACCATTATAGATTCTGCAAATTCTCTAAAAAGAAGTCTTATGCATCATCCAATGTCCTTCATCCAGGGAAAGTAGGTCAGCTGACACTGCGGTTTCCATGACAACCACTTCCTGGCCCCCTCCTGAGCAGAGAGCTGTCACACAGGACAGAATGAACCCACCTTGAGTGCAGCAGGCCCAACAGCAATGGGATCTCTCTAATGAAACCTCTAAATTGATATCACTCTGTCAGCCAAATACAATGACTGGGTTACAGATACTTTTGATCCATAAAAATCTGACCAAAGACATTTCTGATAATGATTTAGTGCTCTGTGCTCAAGATGAATAAATATCCCCATATGCATCTTTTATACCTATCAAATACTATAAAATTATATTCTGAATAGTGATCACCAGAATCTTCAATGGTTTACTGGAAGCGCTGTTGGGACACTGACAAGCCAAGCCAGTGTCATGCATACATCATGCCAAGTAGTAATCAACACTAAGTCTTCAGAAAAGCAAGGTGTGCATTTAGTGGTGAGGCTGTGGATCAACTTTTTCATTTAATTCCAGCCAAGGGATTAAAATTAAATCATACACAATACCCACATGTGACTGGATTTTCTTTAAAATAAAACTAATGATCTGATCTTTAAAATAAAGAATATCAGGCATAAATGGACTTAAATTAATTGCATATATGCTGTGCATTTTTCAAAATAACATGACTTATTTGTGATACATTACAATTTAGTGTTCCAACTTAAATGCTGTAGGCTAGTGTTCCCACTTAAGATTTGTTAGTGAGTAATGAAAAAGAGAAATGACATATAATACTTGTGTTTTCTGTTGGCACTGGTGATGTGTTTTTGAGAGACCAGTGGCCTTCTCATCATGAACCAACAGGAAGAGACTTTTTATTATCAGTATTTCGATCAATGGACCATTGGCTTGTTTTGTAGAACTGCCGGCGAGAGTAATTGCAGGTTCCAAGGATTTCAAAGTGCTTGGTTTTATCTGGCCTTTCCTGCGAATGAGGGTGAACTGGTGCCAAGAGGAAGAGGGGAAGACAGGAGCCCACCTATTTCAGTGCAATTGGTCACTTCCCCACCCTGGGGAAAGTCCAAGTTTCTACTCTGTCTAAATAACAGGCCTCTACACCACATCTGTGTTCCGTCCCAGCCACAGGAAAACAACCTTTCAACAGATCAATATTAATAGACATCCTTCGCAAATTCCCCTGCCCTCTCACTTTGAAGCAACATATATCACAACGCATACATCAGAACCACTGGGCATCATTTGATTTGACACATTATATTTTCATCTTTCATCACTGACACCCACACACACTTTACATACACAGGTTGCAAAAATGCAAGGAACAATTTGGATAGAACTGTCACGCACGTGTACACACACACACACATGCATACACACTCACACTGTACATACACAGGTTGAAAAAATGCAAGGGACAATTTGGATATAACTGTCATGTACACACACACACCCACACACACACACACACACACACACACACACATACATACAGTCAGTATAGCTGTATGCATTACTCAAATGGGAGTAGAGACAGTGGGGAGCTGAGTCACTTGACACTTGAACTGGCACTGAAAGGTCAATCTGTTTAGATGAAGCTGGAGGGCAATCCAGCTCTGCGATCCCTGTGAGTTCTGCTTTGTTTTCAGAATGACGCAACAACAGTATCTGAGTGCTTTCTTTGATAGGGATGATGACTGATTCAGGAAAGAAGAGAGCTCATGAAAACAAGCTGGATTTACTTATTCTTGACCAATTCTGTGCTGTTATATTATAAGGTTATATCTGAGTGGTAGTCATCTTCCTTACAGTGTCTCCTTTGTGCCAATCACAGTTAATAGAGTGTCTTCTGCTATAATTACACAGTAGGGATGGCCAAACATAAACCTGATGATTTCATCCAAAAAGTTCAGTTTTAATTTAATCTGACCATGACTCATGCTTCCAGTGACATTTAGATGGAGTTTGCCAATTTCAGTTTGTCTCTTTTTGTCTTAATAAGGGGCTTCTTCCTTGCATCCTGATGATGACTGCCACATTCTTTTTGTAACCTCTAGATGCCAGTTTATGAAATCTCTAACTGTTTAACTCTAACCTTCGAACTTACAGTTGCCTCCTGAACCACTTGTTTCATGATCCATGGAGGTATGACAGACTGTTGAATTTCTTAGTAATGGACATTACAGTGCAAAGTTTTCTATTCAGCTCTCTGTAAATTACTCTTTAAGTATGTTCCAAGGTAAAGGTCAATAGCCATTTTACTGTAGTCTTCAGAGCTCTCTGCTCATAATGAATCTCTTCTGTCTGTTATCTCCGTTTATACCACAGGGAAGCAGGAGGCCTTTGGATGCCTCCATATGCAGAGGCTTCCACCAAGTGTCCAATAAGCAGACTGCTTGAGTAAATTAATTTTGCTGGATTTCAGTATTAAGATTGCTGGAATAAACATAACCCTCATGTTTTAAAATATTAAAATTCATTATCTGTGAACAATCTGAATTTGCTCTCTGCAATAATATTAACATTTAAGAATGACTTCTTTTGTCACATATTTTTGTCATTCTTACCCAGGGGCATGAATAATTATGACCTTGCATGCTGCAGCACTATTTTTGACCACATATAAACATACAATAATGGCATTAGTAAGGGCAAAACAACAGATTAACATTGTTAACCTTGCTTTATGCATTTAATAGTTCATACTGCTGTTGCAAGACATCACTTCAAACACCACTCCATCTTTGATTTCTCCTTTTCTTTTTATCAACAGGAAAGACAGTAGTAATTAATGATGAGTGGATCTACTGACGGAAGAAAGGCTCAAACAAGGTCCTAAAATTCTAATCTCCAGTCAGGAAACAGACTGCTCACGAGTGAGATTTCAAAAGGTCTTAAGTCCTGTGATCTACCCAGTAAACACTTCAACAGGCTCCATTAATCCTGGCCTTTGCAAAGGCACCGCTTCTTATGAAAAAAAAAAGAAAAAAAAAAAACTTTCTTTCATTTTAACATATGAAAACAATAATGAGAGCATGGCGAGTGTGGACTCTCTAGTTATATTTTGAAATATGGCAGAGCCAATGAAACTTGAAGCAAACTTGATTGTCTCATTTTAACTGACCGTAGAAGATTTATATGCTTGATTAGTCTTTTTATTGGATTCAAACTGTGTATTAAACTTTCAACTAGCGTATAGTTGTGCTACATGTTTTACACGTATATGTAATAAATCGATGTTTTGCAGTCCCGTGCCGCGAGCACAGTACTTTCGTTTTTTTACCTCAAGATGGCGCACTCGAGTCAGTTTACAATGTTGCTTTGCCGGCTCTGTCTACCTGTATCAGGTTAATTTTTTATCACATTTTGGGCGGAGAGGATTTCCTCCTTTCTTTTTTTTCCCCTTAGGAGGAGCTACAACACCCAAAGAAAACATGCACACAGCGGTGTGGGCTTCTAAGATCCCCCGAGAGGATTTGTCTTTGGACGCCAGATTACCCGTTTTATTAAACAGTCCGATCCTGAAGATGATTTTTCAAACTTTAAAGTGAAGTTACTAAGATTCCTATCAGTTCAGGTCCGGGGGAACTTATTTGCTGCAGATCTCCGCTCCGTCTGCAATCTTCAGAAAATACACAACGCTGTACTATCCAACTCTGCAGGTAAGGCGTTCCTGATACTGAAAATGGAATGTAGTGGGATTGTTACAAGACATGGGGAAATTCCAAGATAATTTATGCTGTGAATGCACAGTGTGCTCGTTGTAATTTTATATTGCAAAATATGCATAAATGCTTGTTCGTCTTATATCATGGCAAATAAGCCAGTTTACAATTAGCAAATGTAAATGTAAATATGCATAGGCCTATTTTAATCGTTTTTGATAAGGAGGTAGGAAGATGTATTGTTGGCCATAATGTGATAGTTTATTCACGTTATTATTATTTGTTTTGCCATGGTGAACGATAACCATAATTATACTTATTTGAAATAGATTATAAAGATGCTTAATTGTGGTTCTGTCAATGTGATGGCATTGTTTTACACTCAGTAAGTTTGCACCGGCCGGTCCGCTATTCACTGAACGACCTGTGAGAGGGCTGGCCGCTGACAAATGATTTTTGGTGGGGCCCGGTTCAAACGGAACACCTGGCACCTAGTTTGAATCGGGGACAGTGTGAAATCCTCATATAAGATCAGGGAACAGGCCTGATGTGTAGCTCTGTATCAGCCCGACGCGCATAATTGTTTTTACTGTGCCGTCTGTCCGACTGCCGCGAAATCTCTGGGGAAAGTCCTGTTTGGAGACAGTGGAGCCATAACATGCACGTTCTTGCAGTTCCTCTGATGTTTCTCTGGCTTTGAACTACTGCTGAAGGTGGAAATCAATCTGTTTTTCCACCTCAACGAGCCGCAAGCTTCCGTGCTAAATTCTGTCATGTCTGAAGAAGACGGAGAAAAGTAACTGCAAAATGTAAAGTGCATCTTCAAAAGCATAGGTTGATTAGCTTCTGTGCAATAATACGTATTCTGGGAGAGGGCACTGAAACGCAATGCATTTATGATTGCAGTTACGATATAATAATAATAATAATAATAATAAAATCTTCTTCTTCATCATCATGTAATTCATCATTTGTACCGTTACTGTATCGTTATTATTGTTGCAATAAATAGCAGTCATTATGAACATGGGCAAAAGGGAATAAATTCAGTACATTCAGTACAGAGAAATAGATATCATCTTGACAATACACAACAACAAAAACCTTGCCATTTATCCAGTGTAAACACCCTCGGGAATAAGGACATGGCATGCTGATAACAAGTACATTACACTACAAAGGTGTTTTGTGAAAACAGAAAACAATGCTTTAAAAATTTCCGAAAAGTGTGGAAGAGTTTACTGCTGAGGGTAACTTTGTTCGACATGCAGCCCTCTGTGTCCTGGTGCTTTGGTATTGTCTGTTGTTTATTTAGCATGTTTTTGTTTTTATATGAAATTGTAATTTAAAGACAACTCATAGTCAGAACTGCTTTCAGTGTGAGAAATGAGCCAAAATTAGTATTGTAAAGACCCAGATACAACATAAATAATCACTTTCACACATACTTAATAATTAGAATTGGTAGGACATTATTTGCAGGTGAGGGTTGAGTGTGCTTTTTAACACTCCCGAAGGACTAGAATCCCCATAATGAACTGGGTAACACGGGTTTGTGGCATTTCAAATAATTCGTTTTATTGGTACACGAATAATGCACAAATGAAAGGGTTTTGAGGAAAAAGATGAACAGCAGTTCATGCTTTATAGTGGTTTTCCTTCCTATTGCTTCCACTCTCCCACTGGGTGTGGGATATACCAGGTCGGGAAGAAATGCGCGGGGGACATGTGGTGAGGGGAAACATAACTTCAAAACTCAATATGAAATGAGTGGAGAGTGAAGAATTGTAATTTGCCATCTCGTTTAACTCATGTAACCCTTGATTGCAATACAAAAACAGTAAAACTAGTTTGTCTTTATACCTAAATTACAGTATATTTCTATACCTTTACATATATATATAATTATGTACCTATACGGATTTAGACACATAGAAATATATAATAATAGATGCGTAGTAAAAATAGTTAAGTTGTATTTCTGTATATGTACAAATCAGATAACAGATACAACATGTACATGTTCCTTAAAATATAAAAACCTATTTTGGAAAAGTAACTTTTGATTATTATTTTTTTAAATTTATATATATATATAATTAAAGACATAATTTGTTGTCAGCATTTCTTTCAAGGGTTTTCCAAGCTGTAAACATGTGTGCGTGTTTTTAAACTAGTTCACAACGGAGTAGCAGCCCTGAAGTCGCTTCTCTTTTGTCTCTCTCCGGGAAGTGAAAAAAATCAATCACCACACAAAGAGGAGATGGGAGGACTTGGAGGGGAGTTCTCACCCTCCTAAGTATTTACCTGCAGGAGCTTCATCTGTCACATTGCGAGATGATCGATAATTACAGAGGATTAAGCTTCAGGATGCTTAGACCTGCAGGAGTGTTTAAACTACCTGCCTTTTAGGCTGCAGGACACCAGGAAGGAAGCTTCTGAAATCCTGATGTGTTTCAAAACAGAATAGAACAGCCCTCAGCCCTTAGTGATTTTGGTCTGTACTGTTTGTTTGTGTATGTACACACATATGCACATTTTGATACCGCTCTTCATGTAGAATCAGGTCATTTTAGTGTTTGTCTCAGAGTAAGTTAGGGAATGTCCTAACAAATAAAAGGACTGTGGACAGCATAACCCACACGTATGTCCCACGATGTAGCACACTGCTAAGCCCCAGGAAAAGGGACAGTTCTGAAAGGGAGTCTGAGGATGGTTCTTCTGCCTGTGCACTGACTAACAAAGGAGAATGTAGTATAAAAGTGTCTGCACTGGGTCAAGGTGCTGTCCGCAGCAGGGTATCCCTGAAGGAGACACAGACATCATGAGGGCAGCTTCCCATACCACTGTGCTCTCAGTCTGTTGGATATTTTGTATTTTACTGTAGCATATTGTGCAACCTTGTAACCTAGTTATGTTATTTTTGTATCTTTTTTTTTATCTTACTCTGATGAAAGCCTCATTATAATTGACAACTTGTTCTTAGCTGGCTCCGCCTGGTGAAATAAAGGTTAAATAAATAGAACGAATAAAGAAGCAGGTCTACTTTTAAACACGTCAGGGAAAAAACTGTTCTGCAGCACAGAGGCAAACTAACCACAGCCAAGTCGAGGGATCAGCAGTAAGAGGCTGATGAAAGACAAACTTGTGTCGAATGCACTGGTCCTTGCAAGAGAAGCGAACAGATTATTGACTTGGGTTACAGCTGAAGGTGGGAGAGGCTTTGCGTCTCCTTTTCATGTGCACTTTGAGTTAGTTTTTACCCTCCCTGGAGAAGAAAGCTGACAGAGACCCTGTAATTAATGTAATCAAAAGATAAAGAGCATGCAGGCTTCTGAGTAAACCAAGGGGACAGAGGCAGACTTTACGCCAACACAGGCACGTCCTAGCAGCAGGCAGATGCGGACTGTTAATGATATTCACACTAAGTCTTTTGTACCCTTGATGAACAGCTCAAACATGATTAAGCAACTTTCACAGTATATTAGCAACTTTCATGTATTAAGGCAGGGTAAAATTGGTTACATTTTAACTTCTTTTAAAGATTTCTAGCAAGACGAGTATGGTATTAGAGCGCAGTAAGGGGAACTAAAGTTCACCTGTGCGGATAATGGTCCAAACCTCAGAGAGGGTATGTGTACGTGTGTGTGTCGTTAGTTGGGTGCATTCACTGTACTACTGAAATACTACTCATGTATCACACAAGGTCAGCTTAATTCTTAGATAGTGTCATTCAGCAATGATCACATATGGCATAATTATGCCACTTCTGCAACCATAGCTGTTTGTTTATTTGCTGACCTTAATGTTGCCTTGTGGTAAAGATGTATACTGCATCCAAGAAGTAAATGTGTAGATTTTTTTTTTGACAGGAAGCAATGTCAGGGAATTCTAAACAATCCATTTACAATTTAGCCATGACCGTAAATTTACATTTACATTTATTTATTTAGCAGACGCTTTTATCCAAAGCGACTTACAAAAGTGCATACAGTAAGTATAGAGACACTACGGGGACTGTCATGGATCCTATGGCTGTATTCAAAGAGAGAGCTGACAGAGACGGGGCATTTTTGTTAACAATACCCCTTTGGTCCCCATGAAAAAGGCTGCTTTTGGATGCGTCTATGCTTTGATTTCTTTTGAAATTAAATCAGGAGGATTCTCAGACAGAAGGAATGAGGACTTTAAACATGCAAGATGCTATCTGTGCTCCTGGTTCCCTAATTGGATCCTGGTGTGTTTTGACTCCACCCGCCACTGATTGCTGGCTGGTGCTGTCTCCTAGCAGTCCTGATTACACGCTGTGGTCAAAACCCATGGTTCCAAACCCATATAGATCTCCCGCAAATCAAAGCTAATGGGTCTGGTGGTTGGCTTTGGAGAGAACATGGTGATGACCCTGTGACCTTCTGCACCATTTTGAAAATTACTGCATGAATCTCAAACAGTTAGTCAGTCCATTGAGGATCATCACAGTGAGTCACCTGTTGAATCTGTCATTGTAACCTATTGTTATTGTTCCTCAAGATGGAGGCTTTCCTTGTAAATGGGAGACTTCAAACCATGGCCAAAATAATTTCTTAAGGGAATAGATTGGGCCCCAGTGTGACTTCTTTGGACTCAGCGGTTGTCAGAAACACAAGATAAGTCCTGTTGCAGCAGGTGATGCACCCTAGTTCATTCTGGCACTCACTAAGATAAGATTTCTCGCTGTTCTCAATCTTGCTGAATGGGGAGAGTCAGAAGGATGCATACCCCTGGAGCAAGATTCCTTTCAGGAGAACTCATTCCTTTTCAAATATTCATACTCCTGTGAGAAACAGACAGATTATGCATTTGACTTTACAGATTACACTTAAGTCATTCTTCAATGAAATTCAAACAGCCAGTATTGAAAACATTTAGCCAAATCAAATGATTCTGATTAGGTTGTTTTTTTTTTTTGGAAAATCTATAATATCAGATGCCTACACCTTGGCTAGTATGCTCAGTATTAATTCCTTTTATCTTGTATATGTATATGTGTACATGTTCTGAAAACTGTCATAACCGTGCTGTAGAAATGTTGATGAGTGTAGCTCATTTTCAGGCAAGAGAAGCTCATTAAAAATGTTGAGAAACAGTAACAAACACAAAAACTTATTTAATTTAAAAAGCACTGATACCTGCTCTGACTCAAACTCTGTGTGCATACACCAGCATGGAGTACAAGGAGTGCACAGAGCCTTTGTGCTGGCTAACTTCATTTATTTGTATAAATATGTTTATGTTGCAGTTTTTTGAAGCTGCTTTATAGAAGGAGCTGTGGGCAACATGTGTTTAAAATGTTCCACAGAAATTGGCAGGTTTGACTCTGCATATAAAAGAAGACAAAATAATTGGCTTTTCTAAACTGCAAACTATGCGAGCATACATACCCACACAGACACACACACATATACACACACTATAAGCTGTGTTTAGGAGTTGTTTAAAGAATTGGGTATTAGAATGACGCTATGAGGCATAGAAGATGGCATTAAAAACACTATTAAAATAACTCAAGTTATGTTGCCGTCCTTGTCACAGAATTAGTGATTGAATTCAGAAAGAATGAAAGCATGGAACACAGAAAAGGTATAGTTTCACCAGCACATTTTAATTCATGAAGCAGCAAAGTTTCCAGAAACAGTAAATGTAACGAGTTAGTAATAAACTCAATATGGATGCATATGCATTTTTAAGGTGCATCTGTAAGTGCATTAACAACAGCTATACTGTTACAGTTACTGTATTTTCACTCATAGAGAGCCCAAACAACCAAAGATGTCCAAAATGCCCTACACCATATTTCCTTGAAATTATACTGTTTTAATTTGTCCTTTGTAGGGGAGTGAGTGAATGGAAAACAGTCTTTCACTACAGAAGGCAAGTAAAGCCTGCCAAGACTACAAGAACCTCACTTAATTATGTTGTTTGTTGAATTGTCACTATACATGAAATATGGGCAAAAAAGCCTTCCTTTTGGCTTGGCTTCTACACTGATTAGTTCATTTTGAAAATCAATTTCCTAATCTGACTGAAAGTAATTATGTTTGCGAGACAATACATATCAATTTTGAATGTTAAATGTTTTTCCTTCCTATCTCAAGCTGATGAAGCCCAGCTGTTCCTGAGTAAGTGGCGTCTTGGGATTGGAAACATTTGGTTAATCCTTTAGCATGGATCGAAAACAAAACTTCAAAACCACCCAGGATTCTTTCAAAAAAAATAAATAAATAAAGAAGGGGTGCTGTGCGCCATTTCAATGTTCACTTATAGAGCATTGTCTACAGAGAGGTGATAGGCAGATAGGTGTGCACAATCAAGGGCCACCATCTGGCAAAGCCAATGCCGACAGCGAGGAAGAGCACACTTCTGTTTGTCATGAGCTGTCAACGCACAAGTGATGTCCTCACACTCCTCTCAGGGGCGCAGAGGACACATGCGAACGCGCCCTCTGTTGTAGCGAGGCATTCAGAGGGTCGTTTTTCTTGTTCTTTCCCTTTTTATCAGAAATGACTCGAGCAAGTGAATGAACGGCTTCAGCAAGGCTCTTTACAGGGACTTTCCAGAAACCCTCAGACTCAGCTTTATTTTGTCCCTCAGAGGTTCTCTTAACTGTAGTGCCTGAGCGAGCGCTCATTATGAGCATGTAAATTTCAAATGTTTATTCATATTTGTTGTTGTGGCATTTGGGAACCTGCACAAAGCCTATGCTATTAGTTGCATGCTTCAAGGGTGTTGCTCTTTCCTGTTTGGAGCTGAGCAGCCATAAATACAAAATATTGGCTACATGCCAATTGATGAATCCCTTGAGTTTAACCTGATATCTATGAGCCCAGTAACACTCTCTCCATACAAAACACAAATTTCCTCACAATTAAGAGACAACTGTGCTTATCGATTTTTTTTTAACTTCGACACAGTATCTTTTCTTGGTTGGAGCCCTCAAAGGAAGAAAAAAAAAACAAAAAATGTATCTAAAATGTCCTTACATATGTGATCTGCACATGAACAGAGTGGAGAGCCCCCTGATTAGAGCAGAAGTAATAATATCTCCTACTTAATCCTTCCCCAAGGAGTAGATATTTCAGCCTTGTTAATGATAAGGGTAATGATACTCTGTGTATTTATCTTAGATTATGCGGTCGCTATAAGATTAATAACCCGAGGCAAGGAGTCTGCGGTCTTCTTTGAAAGGAGGCAAGCCCTGACAGCGGCCGCCCGGGCGGAGGTGTCACAAGTAAATCTGCTCTTCAAACGGACCGTGGCGCATTCCAGCTCCGGAGAGCCAGGTTTGGAGCGTAAGGAGAAGGGGCCTGGAATCTGATGAAAGCGTTTGGGCGTGTGTGTTCGTTTAGTCTGATAATGAGAGAGAGAGGCTTAGAGGCACAGTCATTTGGCAGCCTCTTCACTTCCTGTAAAAAAAAAATAAATAAATAATAATAATAAAAAGTAGAAAAAAAAATTCAGTGAAACTCACCGCCATAGGGTCTCCCTTAGACAAACAGTTTCTGTCGGACTATTTGTGGTTTCTTGCCGCATGGGTCTGTGTGATTAATCTTACTCGGTGAAGAAGCCAGGTTTTATTGCGATTCATGAGAAACTAAACTGAGGGAGACACAGCCCTTGCTTGGATGAGATTAAATCTACAGAATTTCTGCTGAAGCAAGCCAAACTGTGTTCATGTGTGTGTGTATTACATTTTTAGTCCAAGACCCATATTTAGCCTTTTTATAAGGTTGGACTCACACAGGAAATAGTTTACAGCACCAGTGACACCTTTTCATAATTGTATTGCCCTCTGCATAATGAAGGGCAGGCAATAGCTGCTCCCTCTGTTGTACAAAAGGATTTTTAGAAAGAAGGTCTTGTCCTGCCAGAAAATGTATACACTACTGCTATAATCTGCGGTTTTAATTTGATAACAAGTGTTTTGCAACATAGCAATAAAAGACATTCAAAGTTAATACTTGTTAGGAAATGATGGAAAACCAGTATTATTTTACACACTGCGTGTAAAAGATACTAGCTAGCTAGCTCAGCTAACAAGCTAGCTACCCATGCCAGTCAGCTAGACAGTGGCCAGTGACTGCCTTCAGTGGGCAGATCAAAGACAAATATTCAATACACAATTCATACTACCTTGCTGTCTTGATGGTGATCATTTCCCCCCAGGTGTGTATCACTCTCACCTAAGGGAGCACAGCAGACAGACTCTCTGCCTTCTCAATGTAAAAAGACTTTATCACTGTCTAGCTTCTTGGTAGCCTTTGTGTGACCCAAGGATTATTGCCCATGGTGGCATTAAAGCATAGAGCCAAATGAAGGAAACCCGGGCATAGCACTCCCATCAATTGGCACAGTGATTCATGTGTGAGAGTGATTGTTAGAAAAAATGAAAGCAGATAGTGTTTCTGGAGAAGTGTCTGCTCATATATTGATGAAGGTATTGACTATGTTTGATTTATTGTCAATTTAGCTAGCTCAAATACACGCTCATATTGTGGTAGAAATGTAAAAAGTTTGCTGTTCCTTGAAAGGTTGCTGTTGCTTGTTATAGTGGGCATAAAAGACTGACCAGTGTTTTCACACCACTTCCAGTACCGAAACCATCTGTATACACCTTGGTAGGTAGTATGCCATTTTTCCATTTTTGGCAAGCCTCTTTGTGAGACAAGCCTGAAGCGAACTGACTGATCTTCAAGAAAAGTAATTCTGAAGATTTTTGCCAACTAACCCAAAGATATTTTGACATGGACCCCCCACGCTGTGCTCACTGAGGAGGTGTGATGGTTTATGCATGGGGGATAAAATTAAAAACTAATACAGTTTGAAACACTTTGCATGTGCCACACCACAGTATCAAAAGGACATAACTAATGGCTTATGACCATGGAGAACTTAACCTCTCAATGGCCTAATGAGGAGGCCCTCATTGAAACTCATGGCCTTAGAATGAAAAAAAGTAAAAATCACGTGTAAGCTTTTTCTTGAGATATTTTAGTTTCTGTTACCAAGAATAACATGATTACATGTTAATGGTAAATCATTAACTGTTAAATTTATTATTTTTTGGAACAAAACACACATCTATGAGTGTCCGGTTTAATGTGTGCCCAATTCATCTTAGGTTGATGAATCCATTTGCGTCTTGGGCTCACATATGATTACAGAGGGAAGATCATCTATTTAAGATTGATATTAAATTTCAGGGTGGAAATTTAAATCACTGCAATTCACTGCAAATGTTCTGCATTTGGGTCCAAGTGTAAAAGGGCTTTTAAAATTTACACCTCTAAATCTCTCTTCAGATTTATGTGATTAGATTTTTGCATTTTGATCTTCTTTCTATCAGGACACAGTCTAGAGCAATTAAGTGTCTGATTGTCTTACTAGATTACTCAAGCTTCTTAACTTTTCTTTGCACGAGATCCTCATCTCAAAACCACCAAATGAGTCCCAACCTCCACTATAGCCCATAGTGTTTCCGCCATAATGAGAAAGGGTGAGGTCTTTAGCTGGCACTCAAAGAAAGAAGAGCAGCACAAATGATTTTTAATGATTGAGTGGTTAAAAAGCTATGTTACCCAGTAATAGTAATAACTGCACTGCACAAAGACCAACTCCCATAACTCACTCTACCTTGACAGTGGAAGTGTGAGGCAGACCTCTTTACCGAGATATACGGTAACAAAATAAATGCATTATATAATTTGTCCTTGGGGCAAATGACTTTAAGAGGGCGCAGATCACAGGCAGCCTATTGAAATAGGCATCTGTGAAGAAAGCTCGAAAACCTCACTAAAAATGGCCAATGACATTGCATGCATTTTTAATAAACCAATCACGGTGTTGAGAAAGCTGTATGAAGGTATGTGATAATCAGACGCAGCCAAGAAACTTGCCACAGGGCACCTAATGTGTGGTCGTTTTGTGTCAGGTTTATGAGCTCCAGTAAATGTATGTTACTCAGGGAGCTATTGAGCAATGCCATCAAATGGCAGTCAGCCTGTTTTGAATTGCAGCAATATGTTCACCATCTTTGTTCAATAACAGTGGCCACCACTGATTTCACTTAATTGATATTATATAACACAGCTCAAACATACATGTGCACATACTCACAAACACAGAAACACATTAAGCACTGAAAGTGAAATGCTTATGAACAAAACATGTATGACCAAAAGAGGACAGACACACCAAATTCCTACATGTAGGCAGATGTATGTATGAGTGATCAACACAATCAACTCTGCTGTTAAACATTGCTCGTAGAGAACAGACAAACGGTAATTAGTTTTCCACGTAAAATTCTCAGGGAGTTTCACTGAGAGATAATTGAAGTACATGCAAGAAACAACAGGTTGAGAAGAGTTACTGCGTTCTCCCTGGGGTTTCAGTCCCGCGTTAAGCAGCTGCTCATTTTCTTCCAATCATAGCGCAAAGTGGACTTTAATGTGGCACAAACACCCCTCTGCAAAGGATGCAGGTACTATACCCCTCTTAAGTATGCTTCCGTTCATTGAAGGATTGTGATAGGTAACACATGAAAAATGTACTTGCTTTTTTTCCCCTCAGTGCTGTAAGGGACGGCTGACATCCAAGCTCTCTGCTGGCAGGTGAAAGTGAATCTCACCCTCATCAACAGCACATTAGGCCCCTACAAAGCCTGCAGCACTGTTCACTACCAGCTGCCCCTGAATCAAAGGGGCATTGTGTTCCCTCGGTTCCTGTTGCTCCTCACTTATGAAGAGACAAAATGCTTCACCATGAATGCTCAATTACAGACCCTGCTTAGAATGCTGGAAAAAAAAAAACATGAATTTTATTTGTTTGTCTTCATGTGGCGGTTAACGTCTTGTGCTGGTTCTGTGACACAAGTATGCCAGTGCTGCTGCTGGATTGTGTTAGCTTGGGTCAGTCTGGTTTATTGTGTAATGTAAAGTATGACCAGCGCTGGCTGCAGTGAAGTCACGATGATGTGATCTGCAGATGAACACAAAAGTAGCCAACATTTCTGGATTCTTATAAATATTCCACAAAAAAACTGATCAGGTCATTCCAAAAACAGTTTTGATAGATAAATTTGACTTTTCCATTCAGATCAGTGCTAGCAGAGGAAAAAAATGCCACACACCATAAGTTATTAACATCTTTTCATGTTTCACTGAATATTTGTTCAGTATTATCTAAATTATTATCTTTTAATTATTTTGTTCAGATATTAAAAAAAACCGTAACAGCTGCAGAATATTCCAACAACCTGCATAATATGTGAATGGTACTTCATGGTACTGAACTTAAGTATGACCTGAGGGAACTCCACAGGAAAGAACAGTAAGGCACAGAGGCTCCTCCAGCTGCCAGGGGGTGATTTATGATTGGCAGCTGTCTTTTTGATATAGGTAAGAAGGATACAGCTACTTTTCACACTGGATTAAGGTGCGGCTGGGGAGTCACCCATGGTACTGGATTTCCATGATTCACTGTCTCTGCCCTTTTGTGGAACTGCAGGCTGCAGGCTGTCTTCCTAAACTAAAGACCCATCTTCTACACACTCTCACTCTCTCCTTCTTTTTCTCTGTCTTACATACAACCACACACACACGCACGCGTGCACACACACACATACACACACACACACACGCACACACACACACACACACACACACACACACACACACACACACACACAGTTAGACAGCAAAATTTGCCATAAAAAACAATTTTCCTGAGAAAACTAGACTAATCTATTTGTAGATTGGTCTGTCATGTAGGTCTGTCCTTAAAAGTTTACATGAAGTCAGAAGACTTTACTGATTGTGTTGCTTTTGGAAGCTGATGGGTTTTTTTTTGGTTTGTTTTTTTAAAGGTGTTTTCTGTATTTTCTTGTTTCACTTCCCTGGAAAAGTGCCAAACACTGCTTTATATTGATCTGATTGGGTTATTTGCCAAAATTTGTGTGCTCCAACAAACTGAGTTTCCAAATGAACAAAACTCCCTCTGGGACAACATCAACATCACAGATCACATGCACTTCACAAGTTTATCTTCAATGATCGAAGGGCCAGATTCCATCTAACTGAGCGTCTTGTGCAAGTGTATGTCCAATGTTATGAAGAACATGCATTACAATGTACTTACAGTGCAAAAAGGTATGAAAAAAGAGGCAACTAGTCGCTGAAGTGACCAGGACCGAGCACCTGTTTTATTCAGCAACCATGAGGATTTTAACTCTGCGGAAATATTTTTCAGATTTTTAAGGGGAACCCTTTTTGCAGAGTGACTGTGCATTCTCTCTGAAATACAAAGCAAGCGTTAGGTCTTTCTAAACAAAGATCAACTCAATAATGATAAAATCAGAGTTCTCAAACAAGGAGCATCTGTATTTCATTGCTTCCCTGAGGTATCTCCTGAAGAGCAAAATGGAATATCATGATTAACAATTAAACAAAAGCATTCGACTTGAACAAAGCAACAAATTGCAGTCACTGCCTGCTGTGTGGTTTGAAGAGAAGAGCACACAAACTGAGAGGGTCCGCTGGCAGCGGGTGCCAAGGCCCACAGTGCGCTAGCGGCTTCAGCTAACCCAGCGTCAGGCCCACACGTGCAGCCGTGTAAACACTCGGGAATAACAAGGCAACAAGTCAGCCTCCATCATGGCTGCAGGGAGATCCATCAAGAGAAATTTACTGCAGTGTTTACTGCCTGTACACCCACTGCTGCACCGTGCCAGCTCTGTTCCCACAGCTAACATGGGCATACACACACACACACACTCAAAGGAGTTTCAGTCACACCAAGGCACAGCACCTATCTATTGCAGACAGTCACACAACTGCCCCCATTGGGGTCTTCATATTCCAATGACAAATCAAGTGCAAATAGTTCAGCCAATTAGGTATAGTATTTGCCTGGAAATAATGAAGCTGAAAGGAAGGCTAATGAGCTAAAATTGGGTAATATCATTTATTGCCGTTTTGGGCCATGAATAGTTTATGACTGTTTGAACCCACACCATTCTTACTTCATATACACTTATGCTCATCCTCAGTCATAATTTAGGTTTTAAAATTATAGTAGGCTTGAAATAATGTTGTTGCTTTATAAGATGCATGTTTCTGCTTAATGAATAAATCTCACCATTACGCAAATGGACCAACTTGCTTCACCAAATCATCTCTTTTCAATTTAAGGTGACGTCATTCTTTTCACTCTCCTGGAAGAAATGTCAGCACACTGTTATTATATTTCTGGGAATGATCCAATAATAGCTAGTCTCCTGTAGGTAAAGAGCAAAAGGGGGTGGATGGAATCAGATTTTGGATCTGTACCATATAGCCTCCTGCCATAGTCAAGGCAAGTGTTGCTATAAACATAATTAAATCTGAACTTAAACTCTTTAAAAAACGTTTCTTTTCTCAAATAAAATGTGTAAATGGGTAAAAAAAAAAGCAGGTGACTGAGATCGTGCTATTATCTAATCTTTTTTGTATTAATTTTTATGTGAGGCTCAGATAAGAGGAAGACAGATTTTTTTTAAAAAAAACATACCTCTAATTACTTGTGTAACAATACTACTGTTCTTGCCAAAGTAAAAGAATAAGGATCCAGAAATGTGACAGTAGTTGCTTAGACAAGTAAGAAGCAATACTAAAATTCAGATTTATGGGGAATAAATAAATTTTTATTGGGTAAAAAGATGTTTCATGAAAAAAAGAATTCTTACATTGCCTGTTTATAACATACTGTAATGTCAGCAAAGGACATTATTTGTATATTGGCAGATAACATACCTCAGGGCTCCTGGGTAATGTCGTCATAAAAGCTATTATGTATATACATGCACTGGTATGACAAAAGCCATAGCCAGTAAGTCTGGCTGGTCTTCATCTGACTAAAGCATTATTAACTTCACGGTCCATCTTTTGCTTATTGCATGATCCTTCCTGATTGAGACATAAGATGTGCATGGTTGACATTCCTCAGTGAGCATAGTTCAGAGGAATGCAACCAGTGACAGTAAACATACATAGCACAAGTGTGGATGTGCTTCATTCTTTGTGGATGTCTGTTGATAAAGAAGGCCATGGGTAAATTTATTAAATATCTTGGATTGCTTTCACGTCAATTAGGGTTAACCAAGCAAGATTTTGACTCTATTTTGAAACTCTATTTTGTGGTAGCTAGATTAATGGTAGTTTACAGTGATGTCACACCAGGTGCCATCAGGCAAACGAATGATGAGCCCCCAGTTCAGTTTGATTAACGATTCAGTGTTCCATGTCCTGTTTCTATCTTCTGAGCTTACAAGAAATTTATTGGACTGGACTTTTCATGGCTGCACACATACATATACACACACATGCATGTACACATAAAACAAGGCACTCTTCACAAGCACTCCTCCACGCTCACAAAAGCAGACTCATATTTGTGCCCACCCACATGAAGCGACACCGTTCCATGCACACACACGTACACAGTGTAGTGTTTGGAGCGGCTGACAGATGGCACGTTTGGAGTCTCCGAACGCTGGCGTGGAGGCGTAGTGCCGCACTCCTGGCAGAGGGTGGGAATACTGAGCACCTGTGAGCCACCAGAACCCCAGGGGAGCTTGCCCATACATGAGTGAGTGCGGGCAACCGGGACTAATTCACACATGTTCACACTTCTCTCTCTCTGCTTCCGATCGCTCCCAGGGGGACGCCAGAACGATGATCCGAAGGGGAGAACACAAACGGGGCCGCTTCCTCTCCTTCCTGCTGGTAGGTCCCACACTAATCTCACCTTCCTTTCTGCAGGAATTCAAGCAGATCCAAGGCGAGCACTGGGAAGGATTGATGTAAACCAATGTACAAAAAAAGAAAAGTCTGACGCCGCAGTGGGCCCAGGTTTAATGTTTTCTTAATCTGCCCCTCTCCCTGAAAGATGTTGCCTCAAAAATCTTTTGGCCCAGCTCCCAGGAGTTAATTTCACTTTATGCTCTGTTAATTATAGTCTTTAAATTCCCCCATCTTACAGTCTTTGGATTAGATAGAGTTAGGTGAGTATCAGCCATCAGGAACCAAACCGCTGATCACCAGAGTGGCCTTGAGGACAACTATCAAGACATGGAATCTTGATTCTTCTTAAGCAGAACTACAGGGGAAAGCCGCTGTTAACTCAGCAGTCATGAGTGGCACCAGTATGTGACATGACTGTATATAGTATCAAATAACTACCCATTAGAAGTATAGCTGCAGGTAGCAAACAAGAGTGCGAGTTTGTGCATTTATTTATTTATTCTTTTTTATGAATACCACAACTCAGATTCAATCTAACTATAATTCAGTTTTTCCTTCACTTTGGGTGACGAATGGAAGGAATTATGCATTTGGTTTTCACTGTAATTAAGGAACAGTGCCACACAAGAAATGAGAACATGGAACACATGCTTAAATTCAGTGCTCAAAGTTAAAAACAAAGTGCAACAGTGTCAGATTGAATCTAGGTGGCCTTTAGATGAATGCGTGGTGCAACGCACTCTTTGATGTTTTGTGCAACTGTTGTTTTATTTATTATTTTGCTTTTTTTAAAAAAAAAATGGACTTAAATTCAATATATTGGACTTTGTTCTTCCGATGCTTTGTGTATTTGTCATCTGTCAATACATGTGTTATTCTGTTTATAGTAGGACATAGTCGCCTGAGAGCTCCAGTGAACTGAGTGTGTTCTCTTGTGGGTTTGGCATTGTCGTCCATTCCCCTCAGACACACACGTACCGGTTTAATTCCCCATGTTTTTAACAAAAAGAGGAACTGAGGGAAACAAAATAAACGGAGCGCAGAGAATTTGGGCTATTTCACGAACACCAGACCCATAGGTGATAAACAATGCCTCTGGTTAAAACTGGCTTTGGGATCACAGAGGTACCGGCTCCGAAAATGAGCTAAATGCATAGGCATACGCCTGGGCCTTTGGTTGAAGTGAAGACCTGGCTCCAGCCACATGCTGTGCAAGGCTTGTTCTCAGAGGTTTGCCACCCTGAGTGGCTTTTAGGTTGTCTGAGAGGACTGTGTCCTCGCTCCTTGTGTCTGACAGTCATCTCTCTGCTCCAGGCTTCGGCTGAGTGCTCCGTTACACCCAGCTGGTCCCAGTTACGGAAAACTGACGCACCCCTCCATAAAACCAACAACCACTCAAATAAATCAACTACAAGCTTTAAAACACTTTCTGATCGCACATAGACAACTCTGAGGCATCCAGAGAGAGCTGGCCCGAGTATTTTTTTCTTCTTCTTACTACTATTTTCCAGTTGATTCAGCCATTTCTTGTTTTTATTGCTGTCAGTGCAGGCACACAAATTAGTGAAAAAGCTCATTAATCAAAGCAAAGATTTGTTCTTGTTACTAATACATGTTTTGCAAGGAAACAACTGACACAAATTTCCTCTCCCTCTGTCTCTTTTCACTCTTACTCATTCTCCTCTAACTCCCTCTCTCTCTGCACTTCTCTCTCATACTCTCCCCTCCCTTCCTCTCTCTCTGCAACCCCCTCCCCCCCATCCCTCTCTCTTACAGGTGTCCACTCTGCCCCTGCTCAGGGCAGAGTACTCCAGCTGCGGGGAGAATGAGTTCTACAACCAGACCAGTGGCAGCTGCCAAGCATGTCCCCAGTGTCAGCCAGGCCAGGAGCCTTACATGGTGAGTGCCTCTACCCACTTCCTGCCTCAGTGTGTACTTTCATACATTGTATGCAAAGACCATTTTACTAACTCATATGCTCATGTTTGCCACTTACAGTCAGATACCCTGTTATAGTTTGAAATGATATTTTCTCCTTAAGGCAAATGCCTTTTGAAAGGAGGAGTCTTGTGGTGAGCTATCTGCTAATATTGACCCACAGCCTCCACTTATGTCATCACAGACCACCCAGGAAGCCATTCCCTGCCTCACACTAACACTCTGCATTTCAAAGGAAAAAACATTAACGAAACAATTCATGAAAAAAAATTATGTTGATTGTCTTGAAGGCACATTCAAAGATGAGAATCCGCTGCCACAAACATGGCACTGTGCAGCTTCAGGCCTTTCGTTGCATGAATTTTCCTTTTTTAGCTGGCACACATGTGGTTTTACACTTTACCCTTCTAGTGACATTATTTTTAAGCGCATTTTCAGTCAGGACAATGAACAGAAAAAGACTAATTAAAACACAGATACACATTGTTAAAATAAATACTACAAACAGTAAGTTCATTTCCAGAAAAAAATGAACAGAGAGTATCTAATCTTATTGATACTGCAGTAGTTGATTAATTTTGGAAATTTTAGTTCTGCGTACATGCCCTCTTGCCGCAATGCTGGCGGCTTTGCTCACCTCACCGTTTGCTCTGTGGCCAAACAACACTCTCCCTGTGTGCGCCTCACTGAGTTCCAATCCACCGAGTGACCACACCCACCCTGTGTTCCACTCATTACACCAAAAAATGAGTCACACCCTCTATAGCAGGGCTCATCAGAAGAACTTATTACAATACTTTAATCGTCTGATGTGTTACCTCCCCCACCACTAGGTGGAGTGGTGGTTATGTGATCTCTCTTCTCAGTCTGTTTTTCACTTGGGTTGTTCTGCGTGCTTGTTTGTCTGTATGTGAAATTGAAAAAAATTAAAATTGATGTTTGAAAAAAGTTGTGAACATTATGATTTACCATTCTAAAATCTTAAGTTATGATTTAGAAGACATTTAGTGAAATTATTTTTAGGACACGGAAGAAATGATTCTACAAAGACCTCAGGCTTCCATTCACATCAGCCAAAACAAATTAAATAAAAATGTGAAAACATAATAACATCATAACAATACAGTCTTATACTGTTACTGCACAACAGTACTGAAACAGCCCTTTAAATAATTTCTTTTCATGGAAAAAAACACTGACCATTGAAAAACACTGATCTCAGATTATCCCAAATGTCCCTTTTTTACTGAACTGTTCAACTCAGCTACCTGAAAATGATCACGTCTTTACTCAAACTTAGCGCAAGTAATACTGTGCACACTATAAAGCTTACCAACCTTTACTCTACATCCTGTTACTAAAAAAGCCAGGCCTGGTTTTGACATATTTAAAGCTTTTTATCAAACACTTGAACATCAAATGCTTCCCTCATGGTGAATAAGGATATAAATTAGAAAGCAGGGAGAGGTTTTCATCTTAGCCTTACAGCTTCAAGGTAGTATAGTGAGTGGCAGTGAGTGATTAATATCATCCTAGCCTTTCTTTCATGCAGAGAGCAGCAGTTACATGTGGGAAAGGGGGTTCTTCTAAAGGTCATACCCTTGTGAATATAGTACCCATATGAAAGGATTCTTGTAGTCTCTCCATGGGTTATTGTGTTTTCTTTCATTTTTACAAGCTCCTGTTTTTTTTTTTTTTTTTTTTTTAAGAAATGCAAAAAACATGGTGGTTGACCATAACCCGTAGAGAGATGACAGGAATGTTTTTATTGAAATTGAGTTTTTATCTTTTGGCCATGTTTGAAAATATTTTTAAATTTTTGCATAGCACCCATAAGCCAGGCAGCCCACTGCTCATCTTGGTAATAACAGGAGTGGGGAATTTTGAATAGCTTTACAAGACCTAACATTATTTTTATGACTTAAAGCGGCTTTTACCATAAAATCACAGAGCATTAAATTACAGAAGAGAAAACACAAGAGAAAACTTGGAAATCCATAGATATTTGATTTCTCCTTCTGTTGAGCAGGGCTTATACCATGCACCTTGACTTGAAATGACCAGTGGATGCCATTTTAATAAAAGCAGATATAAGTGGTCTCTTCTTCAGAGCCTGTGATGTTGTCTTTATTGATAGAACGTAATGCTTTATATTCACTTGGGGGGTGGTGGTGGGGGCGCTGAATTTGATGCTAGGAGTTGAAAGCCTTTGAGAGAACATAAAGAGTAGGTTATCATTAAGCAGTGCCATATGGGGACCAACAGCAGACCCTCAAATACTCATGTTTGAAATTACTGCTGTGACCAATCATATTTCATGTCTTCAGTCTTTAAAGGAGTATGTCAGATTGATTACACCCAGGTTTGATACTTGAGGGCACAGATCAGAGGCATACACTCTTGTGCACCATAGTGTTGAAATATTAGTCATTGAGAGACTCATCAGATGAATTTTTTCAAGGGGTATACTCATGCGATATACTGTAAATATGGAAAATGAAGTATAAGGTCACACAGGGCCTTAGTGAAATACAGAGCGGAGTTAAATGCACAGTTAGTACTGCAATAACCATTTTGTCAAAAACACTTTTCCACTGGTTTGGGAGATCAGAGAAATTTCTGCTTGGTAATTACCAAGTCTTTGATTTCCCTTCAGTCTTGATTTGACTCTGTAAGTTCTATTTATCCTCAAAGGGGAATGATGGATTAAACAACTGAATGAAGATGTTAAAATCTGATTGCTATCTCCAGACAGATTACAATTGTAAATTAACTTCACTCTGCTTTTTCACTTGTTTGCATTACATGCAATTGTTCAGTTGGCAGTTTCAGAAAGCTGTCATGGAAAGTGCAATGATGTTGTGAGTTCTTATATTGGAATGGAAGGGTCCATCAGAGCAAAGATTCAGACAAAGACCACACTCAGAATTTTAATCAAACATGGCCATTGTCCAAAATGTAAGAATTCATTGGAATCTTGTGGAATATTCAAGAATTGACGGCATTATCAGTGTAAACCAAGCTAACCAAGCTATTTTTTACTTCACATAAAATATGCCTGTTCTCATTTAAACTTATAACAAAACAGCTGGGTATTACAACAATAACTTTGAAAGCATTCACAAATAAGACTAACTGATGAAAACTGAAAATATGGACTGTATGTTCCTGCTTGAACTTTACGATAGGTAATTCAGGGTTTATATCCTGCAAGAAGTGGCAGAATGCTGACCTCACTGTTTTATTCCAGAACTGTGGCTATGGCACAAAAGACGAGGATTATGACTGCGTGCCGTGTCCAGCAGGGAAGTTCTCCAAGGGCAAATATGAAATCTGCAGACGGCACAAGGACTGTGACTCCCTGTATCGGGCCACCGTACTGACCCCGGGCACCCCAGAGAGTGACGCGGAGTGTGGCCCCTGTCTGCCAGGGTAGGGCCTCCCTGACAAACCAAATGACACACTTCCACTTGTGAAAAGAGCATGATACAGATCAGTCATGCTTCTCCTTCAAACAGGCGCACTGAGGCATTTGGTCCAGTAATGGATATTACACTGCATTCTGTCTTTGCTTAGCAGATGGTCTTATCCAGGGTGGCCCAGAGTACATGGCTTACACAGTATCCACTTGTACAGCTTAGTTCTCTAACCACTGTGCCACACTTTGACCACATATCAGTCACATTACACCCTGTCACACTGAGACAAAAACCATGCAAACAAGCCTAAATTAACCTTCGTATAGTTACACTGAGACAGCATTGTACTTGTGAGCTAGTTTCACTGAGCGAATTCAAAACATATCATTCATATTGTACAGTACCTTCACTCGGCCGTATGTCAGCAGTATACAGAATCCACTTTTTCCACAGTGAAAATAATTGTTAGTGCACTGCTTGTGGGGACACTGGTATTGGATCTTTCAACAGAACATGCCAGCTTGAATCACAAGAATAAGACTCAGTTGTACAAACTGGATCGTGATTATGCATGTGAAAGAAATACTATTTATCCTGGTCATGGGCACAATAACAGCATAACATAACATATATTCTTGAAGAACGAACTTCCACTCATCCCGGTGAAGAGAGCTCTCTCACCGACAAATAAAAGCTCCAGTTGTTTTGATGGATTCTTGACATGCTAATTACAACACTAATCAGAGAATCTTGTAATCATGGAGAGGCCAAATGGGAAGTTAGGCTGAGAAAAAAAAATCCAAACCCCTCACTCTTAAAGGAGTCCAAATAAACTATGGGGTGGGAGTGCATATGGGCCTTGGGGAAAAAAAACACGCAGAGAAAATAAATGAAGGAGAGTGGCAGTGCGTGGGGTCAGTCAGTGCTGTGGGTGCAGGACCGGCCCGGGCCTGTCCCCCCCTGCGGATTTCCACACCAGAGTAGCCACATGGCACTGATGTGGAGGACCACCCTGTCAGGACCCACTGCGCCACCCCCACCCCCCCCAACTCCCTCCGCTCCCCCTTCCCGGCTCTCCCCAAACCTGACAGGCCCCACGGGCGGCACCACAAACCCACCCACGAGCGGTCCTGGTACCATCTCGGGTTACATGTCTCCCCCGTCTTTTCAAAGACAGAAGATGGAAACAATAGAGTACGTAAGTCATTGCAGGTGTGAATCAGGCCCCAGATGCCGTGGAGAGTTCCCCCTGTCTCCCGCGCAGAGCGGATATGGACCCACACTGTGTGGAAGGCCTCTCACGGCTATGCCCGCTCGCAGAAGAGGATCTGCTGCTAATTCAGCTCAGCTGCAAATATACGAAGTAAAGCTTTTAAAAGTATATTATTGGGTCTCTGGAGCACTGCTGGGGCTTCAGTGTGAATTAATAAATTGGAAAGCGGATTGGGATGGGGGATGCTATTAAACACTACAGAAAGAAAACAAATAAGGACAGCAAATCCCTTAGGTTCAAAAGATGTACTAGTAAGTGAAACCATGCAGTTTCATTGGCCTATTTTTAGAATTACGCCATCAGCAGAACAGAAAAACAAATAAGCAGGCAGCCCTTTGCATCTTTGTACTATAAAAAAGTATAATTCCAGATGCTATTGAGATATACTCAATAGTTTAAGTTATGGCAAACCACATTACAATTTGATAGAATTTGAATCCTAGCTCTGTTTTTTAATTTTTTTTTATTTACATGTACACTTATACATTACACATATGCATATATGTATGTGCATGTGTATTTGTGTGTTATATGTAAGTTCCAAAGGGTATACTGTGAGAATAAATAAAAAATAAAAAGTGAGAATGTATTTACTAGCCACAATTTCACAAAAAAGTTTTGAATTGTTCACCACAGTTTTTCATACAAAGTGGCCCAAGCTCAGCTCAACCTCACACTGTCAGACTGTCCCTGCAGGGGGCTTGTGTGAGTTGCCCACTCTGCATGTCGTTATGGCACTACATGTATTTTTGGCTTGCTACTTGTATTTGTGGTTTTGGCACAGGCTGCCCCATCCCACACTCTTCATTGCAGCATTCTGGGACAAAGAGCAGGTTTGCAACAGGGGGTAGTGGGCGTGGGTCTGTGTGTATGGGACACACCATAACATCTATAGACACTTAATCAACAAACCCATGGTTTTGGTGTACAATACACTGTGGGGGAGTATTGTCTCATCTCAAGGCAAAATCATCTGCCTGCTTGAAGTGTTTACACCTGAAGCATAACTGTTTATCTTTTGCCCTCTACAGTTTGTGCAGCATTACCTCCATTCTTTTCAAAACCGTGCTGTAATTATAGTTCGCATATCAGAAATGATAATAAGATCTGCTAAATTAATAATGTCTTTGGTCTGAATGCAGGTATGCATTGCAGAACCATGTGCAACTTGAAGTTGCTGTCAATGACAGGATTCATTTGACAGATAACAGATTCATTCATTTAACAGATACAGATAGAAGATGCGTGATGAGATTATGTAGAAAGCATTCATACAAGCAAGAGTTAGGATGTTGTCAAAGCTAGGTCTGCTGTAATCCTGCCTGTCTGAGTTGGCCATTAAGGGAGCCCAAGGCCTGAGCGAGGTTTACTGGATAACAGTGCTTGCATTTGGTCAACTGGCTGCATGTTGCCAAAGTAAACCGCTGGTGAAGTGGGCTGGGGGCTTGTGCACTCAAGAGTCATGCCGTTTCCCTCCACATTTGGCTTGGACCACCGTCTGCCTGTCATCATGTGGACACACGGCCAGCACGAACTCTTCCAAAATCTCTGTGTCCCTGGGTTGAAGGACTATGAGGAGAATTTCCTTTAAAAAATGGAAGCAGTTCTCGCAGTTCCTGATGTAGGAACATGTTTTTCCATTCTCTCTGGCTCCCAATTTGCAGTAAATCTCACTGGCTTGTTGCTCTGGGCTCTACCTTCACAGCCTCTGTGTACTTCTAATCAGTCCCATCTTCAGAGCACCTTGGAAGACAGTGCTGTACTACAGGAAGTCATGGCAGGGTATGCATTGTAGTTCTATGAAAACAGGGCAGGAACAATTTCCTCGTTTTTGATTAATTGCCTCAATTTTAGAGTTATGCCTGCAAGGCCCAAAAAGATGCTATGAAATCTTTCTTTCGTCTAAGATTTCAGGACCGAAGGCAATAACCTTTTTTACCCTCAGCCGCAGTTCAGGTCTTTCCAAGGTAAAAGGAATAAATAAAATCTTTATTTGCACAACTCAATTATGTATGACTTTCCATATTTCTGCTTGGCTTTACAGTGGAAAAGGAGGTCTGCACTCAGTTAATTAAAAAGAAATGATCGGAGCAGCCAACAGACATATAAAACTACACGCTCTCTGATTAGGGTTACAGTCGTGGCTTTGGCATTTGTCACCGTATAAATCAGGACCCTGAAATATGCACCTGTGGTTTTATAGGGTCCCCAGTGACTGTAGAAAAAAGCTCACACTATTATCACATTCAGTAGGCTTAGGGCTACTTTTCCAGCCAGTAAAGCAATAAAGTTTGAATATAGATTTAGAACAAAAGGGGTCTGTTCAAGCCACCATTCCAATCAGCCATGGGCAGTTTGACCATCAGCCATGGCTATAGGCTGACATGCAACAGGTCCTGCATGGTGGATGACATCTGATCTGAATAAAATCTGAGCAACTTTATTCAGAAAAATTTTCTTGACACTGATGAACAATGCATCCAAAGCATTGCAAAGCCTCAGCTGCCAAAAGAAATGTTCACTCATCTCAAAATATCAGCACACTGTTGAATAGTGCATGCCTGCCTTGCTTCTCTGGCAATCTGTATTCACCCTCATGTCTTTCTTTGCAGATACTATATCCTGGAGAACCGACCACAGAACATCTATGGGATGGTGTGTCACTCCTGCCAGAATGCTCCGAGGAACACCAAAGAGTGTGAGTGCCCTCCCTAGGCTATAGTTGCATACCGTATTGCTACTGTATGGGACCACTCTGCAAACATGCAGGCCAACCTTCTCATAATCCTGTATTTTTTTCATTTGTCAAACAGCTCTATAGAGGAGAAAAGTGAGAGATGAAAAAGTAGAGGCATTCCCAGTATTTGTTGATTCACTTCCAATTACATTTTCTAACAACTCTTCAACAAGAAAGGGAAATAGTTAGCGAAATCAGCTGGTTCAGTGCATGGGTGGAACAAATAAAATATTGTACAATATATACAAAAAATACTGTTACTTTTGACTTCTCGAGTTTTCCACCTCTGCTGTAGTAACCCCCCTCTTCAACTACCCAACTAATTGAAAACCTGCTTGACTTAGCAGTTTTATATGTAACATCACACAAATTTATTAAATATAGAAGTGATTTTGGTGAGGATTGTATTGTTTCGTTCCTACTTTATATTTCTGTGACGGAGTGCCGTCACTACGGTTGAGTATGCGCTCTGACTGCCATACCAACGAGCCTGGCTCTTTGGCATCGCGGTCAAAGTCACATGGGTTGGTACCCCACAGACCCGGGTTTGAGGCCAGGTGGGGTGACTGCTCTCACCCTTCGCTACAATTTCTGTAAGAGAAAGTTCAATTCTGTCAAAGGGATCCTGACCCTCAATATAACAGTGCCATGCAGATAGCATCAACTGCATCATGAGGGCACTCCAAGAAATTCTCATGCTTTTTTAAAATTAGCAGGATTTAGTGACTACTGTAGCATTTATGTATGAGCACTCAACTCTGTGCCACTCTTCATGTGCTTTGTGTAGAAGTGCTGTGTCATAGGGATGAGCAATGGTTCCACTTGGGTTTGTGTATTTAGAATCCTTTCTCCCAGTGTGGTGCAGAAGGGCCCACACACATTTTGTCGAAATCAGGATCAAACCACAGCTATGCCACTCACCCTAACTGCAGAAACCATTACTGAAAAGCTGAAAAAAAGAAACTCTTAACGATAAAAATAGTGGGTGATCAATAAAAACTAACGGGCCTCTGGAACCTGTCATTGGCAGCGTTCACGTCTGATGACTATTCAGAGATTTATTTTCCTTCTTTGGCTCTGGCTCTGCGCTTGGCAGATCATCCATAACATCACTGTCCTGCTGATTGCATTGCATACTTGAAGACATAAGTCTGTGGAAGAAACCGCAAGCTCTCTGTGACACAGAACAGAGCTCCGCCACTCAGTGGCAGGCCCTCTTACAGCTAAGAGAGCGGTGAAACTGAAGGTATACCAACCAGTGTTTGCTTGGTCGGTGGTTTTATTCCCCTTAATGTTTAAGAGCTATGGAAAAATTCTGTAAAACACCAAAAGGTCTTATTCCAAGTGTAAAAGAGTTCTCATTAATGCCTATACAACCAATACGATGAATGCACCAGCTATAGGTTTTTGTACAGCTGCAGGACTTTAGTGTAGTTTTGAAATGGAAAAATCTTTCCATACTTCACCCAAAGACAGTCATTCACATCCCACTACTTTATCATGGGACATCAACAACTGTCAGAATTTATGAGGCCTGCTAGGAGCATACTCATCAGGGTTTCATTACATAGTTAACTAAGTGGTTAACCTTTTTACCTCCAAAATGAAAAAATATAAGCAGAAAAATAATAGGATTTAATTTTCAGTTGCTGAAATGTATAAATTCCTATCTCAGCAGTGCAAATTGTAAACATATGAAATTTTCTCAACATGGCAATCCTGTCATGCTCCTTAATAACACATCTAGTAATGCTTATTATTAAAAAAAAAACAAAGCATCATCATCAATGTATTTTTAATGTTGCATAATGCAGTTATTGATCCTTCATTAAGTATTTACAATGTTACAGTTATATACAATGTTACAGTTAATCCCAACATCCTGAATCCCAAATCCTGATAATTTTAATAACTAGCTAGGTGAAGAGTTTATCATCATGTACAAGCATGTCTAACTCTACTTATATTGATTTGTCCTGAAAGACTGAATATGTATAGACAAAGTTGCTGATGTTTTAATTAAATGCTAATTAGGGCATATGTTTGAAAATATCAAACATTCGAAGTAGAAGACTTGAAGATACTTGTTTCATGCAGAGGCAAGATAGCACTTGCCAGGTGATCTGCACACTTCAAAAGCTCCCAACATAGCTTGTATCTAATAATTAAAAGTACAGAGGGTGGAAACAGAGAGGGTTATTACCCTGTTGCTGTTTGCATTAATTGTCCTGTAAACAGTGGCTACCCATATTCTGTCTACCTAATGTCCTGTAAATGTGTTCACATCTTGCATGACTTTCACTGCTCTTTTTTGCTACTCAAAGAACATTTCGTTTTTCCTGGATATAATTATGCCAGTTATTTTACTTTCCTGTAAAATGTTCTTTGTTTTGAATGATTTTGAGGTCATGTAAAAATGACTGTGTTTTAGAAACTACAAATCCAATATCAAAAAGTTCATAGCAAGTCCACTGTAAAATTGATGTGACATAGCAAGCAGAAATGGAACACAAAGACTAAACATGACATACAAGCAAAGACAAGCACACACACAGAGAAACACAGTAGGTGAAAAGAGGACAATATACCCACAAAATCCATCCCACAAAAAAATGGGAACATCCCCCCACAAACAACAGTCTTATAAACTCAACAAAACTGTTCAAAACAGCGCAAAGGATCATGGGAGCCACAACACAAGCTGAGTAAAGGGGGGTTTTGAATAAGGAACAGCTCATTACATTACATTATTGTCATTTAGCAGATGTTCGTATCCAGAGCGACTTACATAGGTTACAATTTTTATCCATTTATACAGCTGAATAAAGAGAAGTACCTTTCCTAACGGTACAGCAGCAGGGCTCCTGTGGGGAATCAAACCAGCAATCTTTCGGTTACGAGTGCTGCTCCTTACCACGATGCTACGCTGCCACCCTCATATTTGTTAACTTTTGCTAATCGTATTGTCATTAGTCACAGTCATGACTAAAGTAATGAAAGTGACAATTAAGGTTCCAAAAGAACTAAACATGTGACCTGACTGCAAGTGTTGATTGGATGCCTTTCCACAACCTGTTTACTCTGCATTTCAAAAGGCTATGGGGAATCTCATATTTGGACATACACACACAAAGTCAACTGGCCTTATAAAACTGATTTACAAATACTTGCTATAGTGAGTCTTTTTCCATAGTCCAGTTCCAACTTTTTAGCAGTTTGTCTGTAAACTGTTACAGTTGTATTCCTCATTATTTAAGCTTATTGCCAACAAGGGGAGAATTAACTAAAAGAGCCATTGTGAAACTAATGGAATTCTGATGGTCTGGCAGTTAGTCAGGATAAATAAATGTTTTTAGTATTTTTCAGGATGAACAGTTAATATCAACCTTCACAGATCCTCCCACTGAGTCTCCACAAGAAGAACAAATGAACACATAACTGTAGGATTAATTTTTCAAATGACTGCATGGTTGCTTCCTTTCCGTTTTCAATAGCAGACATTTAATAACTACTAATTCATTTTTCAATCTGTGGTGCAATTCTGTTTGGGTAACTTCTTTGCATTAGGTTATGTTGAGTTTCAACTAGACATTTTCTTCACATCAGGTCCACTGACTACTCTTTCTTTATCATTGGTCCAAATGTTTATTACACCACCAGGACAGATGCTGAATTATTTTGCCTAAAGTGCGTTCATTATTTTCACAGATTTAGTGGTGTACCACTACTACATCTGTAAGTGGAAAAAGCCATTCCTTGTCGATTGAGGGGCTGACTTCTACTTTTTTTTGCAGAGGAGCATAAGCCCTCTATCATTCTACAGCATCGGCTAGCCTGACTAAAACCCACAGGGAATTTCACAAGGCAGTTTAATGCACAATGGCATTAATAACTGGTAATAATGCATGCCGCTGGGGATTGCCAGAAACCATAATAACTAACAAGGGTTTAAGATGGCTTGTTGAGTTTAACAACTATACTAAATGAGTGATGGCGTAGCACATTGCAGCAATTGTAGCTTCAGCAGTACATACTCTGTCCAACGGACTGAACTCACACAGGGAATGAATAGTAAATAGATGGCTCGAAGGTACGCTCCTAGAATACAACATAACATACTTCTTTCAGTTTGGCATATGACAAAGCTATCTGACAAAGCTCAGGTTCTACAGACACCCACTGAAGTAAGAGTTGAAAATAAAGTCTGGCAAAGAGAAGCCATTGCTCATTTGATTCTGTTAGTCATTCATCTTGCTTTCACCAGCATGAGTATTTCAGTGATTACCTCAAACCAGACACATAATACCAAGTCAAATTTAGCTCATACCATGCAAGGAACACATATAAATTTGTCGTCTCCTCTCTGGCATTGGAAGTCAGCACATGAGATCACAACATGGTGTTGCTTTAAAAGTGTCATCACCTGAAAATAACAAACACAGTTCTGAACCAGGATAAAATATCTTTGAAAATTGCTGAGTGTGTAAAACAGTTCAACATGATTAATTATATCTCAATGATCATCATAGTATTGGCACTGTTAATGGCAGAAGCGTGTAACCCTCAATGAACATGCAGCACCCATCACTCAAGAAATAACATAACCTAGTTTAGTCTATAATCACAAGTGCCAAAACTATTAGATTATGTCAGGCTGAATAAAATGAGCTTTCAAAACCAATCTTATATTTCTGCTTATTAGCTCACAGGGCTGAACGTGGCCAGAAATCCTGTCATTATTAGCTGCAAATGGCACCATGTGTAAAACAAAATTTAATTTTCATGTACAACTATTATTAGGTTTGGACAGCATCGTTTATAAGTCTCATAAAAATACAAAAAAAACAAAACTTTTTTAGGGCATGTTTTTTTAGGCTTTGTCTTCTGTTTGCACTGTGTTGATCTTATATGGCAGTGAATTTTTGTAGATGACTCTGAAATTGCGTTGTGTGAGTTTGTATGGATCAGTGTAAATGAGTCGATGCAGAGATGTCATTTTGGATGCTGTCCTGTGTTGCAGGCATGCGTACCACAGCTTTGTCATCAGGCCGTGCCACCAGTGTCTCCTCCACCAGCACAACCATCTTTCCACAGCCGCACAAAGGTCTGGCACACCTTGGTGTCCTGCCATTCACCACGTCAGCCAGCACACCACACATTGGCTGAAAACATTAACAATTCTAGACTTCAAATAGTAACTCCATTGTAATCAATAGACCCATTCACAACTTAAAAACATACTATAACGTACATGGTTGTATTTACCAGATGAATTCAAACAGTCCAATCAAGCTATGCCTTCTTGTTCTGCTCCTTAGACATGTTTGAAATTGCTGTGGTCTCCTTCAATGCCTGTATGGACTGTTGATGTTTTGTGTTCTCTTTGTCTAAGATCCATCTGGGCAAGGCCACTTAGCAACAGCTCTCATCATTGCCATGTCCACCATCTTCATCATGGCAATCGCCATAGTACTGATCATCATGTTCTATATACTAAAGGCCAAACCCAGCGGCCAGGGTGAGTCCGAACACACACACTCCTCACCAAGAGCTTGCATGCACACACATACTCGCACTTAGATTTTAGGACGGTCAGACACACACAGAGTCAAATGCTTATAGATCATATGAAAATGAGCCCAAAGTAAAAGTAATTCTACTCAAAACCATTTTAGTGCAAACCAGGGGTGTTGGAAGGGAAGAAAAGATCCATTCTGAAGGGCATGAAGGAAAATGCAGTTTTCACATATCCCCTGAGATCCACAGCAAACTGATGGTGTATATGATCTCCAGCATGCTGCTCTGGCCAGGTGGTGAAGGCAGTAGAAGCACAGACCAACAAGCAGGAAGATAAGAAAGATGCCCAAGGTAAGACACTCTCATTTCTTGTCTTGTCTAAACAGTGAAGAGGGATTCCTGAAAAACATGTTACTGTCACCCTCTGATTCTCTCTTGCGGTGCTCAGTTTACCTCCTGTTATAAACCAAGGCATAAGAACAGCATGACCCAGGTCACACCGGGTCCTTGTACAGGGAACCATTATTTTAGGCCACATGTGGCTTCAATGAGAGCTCAAACAGCAACACGCCTTCAAGAGGGACACACGGGCAGAGCACACGCTGCATCGCATTGGGTTGCTGACAACCCTCAAATAAACCTAAGCTAAGTTGGGTTTGGTGTGGTCCGTCATTCTGAATGTGTGACTGCTTTTTGTGTTTTTTGACAGTGTAGTGGTTTGCATACCTCTGGTGCAAGGCCTAGATCAGGCTGTCTGGACTCCCACTGGCAACAAGATGTCAGAATTCATAAGAGAGAGGTGGTCTTCTTAGAGGACAATGCTTAAGATGGGTTTTATATATAGGCTAAAAAGACATCAAATGCTCTGATGTTTCTCAGACTTTTTTGACCATTCTAAATCATGCATTCAAAGGTAAATTATATCAATAATATCCACCATTTAAAGGCATTTTGATGACATAGTTATAAATCTTTGAAACAATAAAACAATACCAAACAAATGAGGCACTCATTATACATTCAACTGTACTTACCAAATATGGTTGTCAGGAGGCAGCCATGCACAAATGTTTTCAGATAGTAAAAACTATCACATTACTTCCTCCAGTAAATTGCTTACATGTTTTGTTGATGGCTACATTACAGTTGCTTAGCAGAGGCTCTTATCCAGAGCAACACACACAACATACAAATTTGTCATGTTATCCATTTATACAGCTGGATCTTTTACATAGCTCAAGGGTACAACAGCATTGCCTCACGGGCGGGAGACAGCAACCTTTGGGTAACAGGCCATGTTTGTTATCACACTTGTACCCTATCACGCTACCGTGGTCTACTGCAGAGAAAAACAATTGAAGTGTTCCTGTCAAGTGTTTTACATAAAAAATAAAATCAGCCAAGTGCTATTACTAGTGCTTTCAGGTATTTTTCCCTGCAGGCAATCTAGGGGATACTGAGTTATGTCCAGGCCTCTTTGTGTCACCCAAGACTGTCATGAAGAGAAGAGTATCTGCCCCATCCTGAAGTCTCTTGTAAAATGTGACCTATATAATAAGGATAAGAATAATGATAAAACATGTCTGAACATGTTATGAATTAATGTAGTTCATGAATCATTTAATGTGTTCATCAGCAGTTAAATGTACTGAAAAGTCACATTTAAAATATTTGCTTGACTTGACAGTGGTGCACAATAAAGCTTCTGATATGGTAATTCTTGGACATGGCAGGATATGTAGCATGTAATGGTAAACATAGCCTAGTGTAGGACAGTATATTTTTATAAAACCTTGGGAATTAAACTATTTTGTTCTAATACGTTCTAAAGAATCAACTTGACTCAAATCCATTCATCCCAACCATAAATAATGTACCATCTTGCATAACTCTATAGTTCCATGTTGTTCATAATAATGGTCTGAAAAAGCAACTCATATGGTAGCTAAATTACACAGTGTCCAAGCTGATGCTATGGGCTTTCCAATGAAGGAAGCTGTGTGGTGTAGTAGTCAGGTGACTACTTCAGTAGGTAAAAGGTTTTGGGTTCCATAAGGCACATCTGCTTCACCTGTGTGCTTTAAACCTTTCTGATGAAAAAAAGAATCCTGGATCACAACTTTAATCTTTCTTGTCCTGGTGACTGTTAAGCTGCAAAATGGGAAAGATAAAAACAGGGCTTCTCTGCAAGCCTCACTTCACCTGTATATAAATGGCCCACTGTCTTTTTCATGAAAGCAACGCCTTTAGTATCAGCATCAGGATTAACTGTGATCGACAGCATCAATATCGCTCAGAGCACATTAATCAGTAATTGCTCAAATAAGAATCATTACAGTTAAATTGCACTGCCAGCACAAGCTTCTGGAAGACAAGTTGGAAACTTGTTCATTTCCAGCTTCTTAGGTGGTGTACTTGTTCCTCATCATAGTTTTTAAGGAGATTACCGCTGTGACATGCTTTATTTGGCACATGTTGGTCTCTCTAACAATTTTATTTAATGTAGCAAAATACAAAGTGGTTTTCTTTCTTTCTTACATTTTTTGTAAATAAAAAAATGCAAAGCATGGTTCAGCCTCCTATAACTTTAAAAATAATTTTCTCAGGATTAATCCACAGCAGACACAGTATCCCTAATGAGAAACCATTCTGAAATCCTCATAAGGGCTGCACTGTTTCTTTTACAGAAAATGTAGTCATCTTCACAGAAAAAGATGAATTTGACAAACTGAAGCCCACTCCACCAAAGGCGGTGAAAAGGTAAGCAGGAACATCCTCATGCATGCCAGACCAAACTGTACTCCCTCAAAAGCCTGCTCTTTGATGTTAAGATCAAGTTTACATCTCAAGAAAAACGTTTTACAACAATTTCTAAGAAATCTGGCCACAATACACAAAAAACAGACAGACAATGTCCATCCTTAAAACAGGCACTAGTCCTGGGTTTTCTGACATAAGTGCAAAAAGAGGTTATAGGTCTTTAAAGTAGGATGGGACAGGAACAGTGTGTTGCAACTTGAAATGGAGCCCACAAAAAGGTGATTTTTTTATCTGATTTTCTGCTTGGGATCAGCTAGTAATTAAGTCACCCACAGGACAAGTTCTAGCAGTTGAGGCTGAGCTGTTGGCCCCTTTGGTAAAGAGAAGAGTTTGGGAAGGGCTTTTTGTGCACCCCTCTAAATGGGCACACTGTGGAAAAACCAAGTTCACTTGAGGATTTTTTTACTGGAAACATTATGTGGCTTCAGAGGGATGAGGTAGTTGTACACAAATGTGCCCCGAAGCCTGGGTTTTCACAGGAGATGTTCATTTACACAAACATAATGGAGCGGCTGATAATTACACACAGTCCCAGCCAAACCACCAGGTGAAAACAGCACTGTTCTAAAGGATGACAGCTTTTCGCCTTAAACCCTTTTTTTCATGTCTGTGGAAAGTCATTGGCATTGGCAGTTCCTCTCAGTGACCCGGGACACACAATGAGGGGCTATTGTTTCACTCACAGACACACACATGCAGACATGCTGAGAGTCACACACAAACACAAAGAATGATGAAGACACAAACGACACAGGCATGCCCATGTACACAGACAACTGCGTGTGCTTAAGCACATGCGCACATATGCAGTTACTGTGTAGCTAATTACATACAGGTTCAGATATAAATAGTGTATTCTGAAGCACACAGATAAACACACATACATCGATGCAGAAATTTACGCAGAATGTAGTAAAAGAACCTTTGTGAATGTCTGTGCACGGTACACAAGGTAGCGAAGAGGCATTTCTACCAGCAGGAACAATCCCTTCCCTCAGCAGGAACGGTAAACAGCGTATCTGGGCTGTGCATGCCAGAAGATGTGCGAATTCATTGAGCTGGCTGCCAAGCCACTGCAGGTATCAGATGACTGTGAAACAATGACATCCTGTGAGCTTCTCTGTGCTCCGAGTGTCAACAAGACGCATTTGCTGGAAAACACAGGACAGAGGGCATGCTCAGTGCAGTCAGGGCCAATCACAGTCTTTTCTCTGTCGTCTAATTGACCAATCGCAGCCTTTCTGGATGTGTTAATAGTCAGAGTCGGTTTCATTGTAGTCCAAGAAGACAATCATTGCCATAGCAACACATATATACATATGTATTATAATAATGAATGCTCCTGGAGAGTTTAAGAATGACAGTGAGTGGGTGAGGTAGTCAGTGGGGGCAGGGTCTTGGATGAGGTACAGAGACTGAAAGAGAGAGACTAACTTTGCAGCGTCCCCTCTGTCCACAGTGAGAATGATGCGTCCTCAGAGAATGAGCAGCTGCTGAGCCGTAGCATTGACAGTGACGAGGAGGCAGCGCTGGAGAAGCAGGGGACCACAGACCTGTGTCTGCTGTCCCTGGTTCACCTCACCAGAGAAAAGACTTGTTCCTCCACCAATAACAACAGTAGCAAGTCAACTGGGGTGAGCCAACAACTGAGCAGTCCACTATTAGTATTAGGACAGTCTACTGCTACAATGCAGTACCGTTACTCATCTATGCTTCATAGGAAAAAAAGCAAAACAAAACAGATTCAATGGAAGATATTTACTCTATATGGATATGCAGATACCCATTTTAATTTTTGTTCCCTTAAAACAAGCGGATACCCTTAATTCATCTGTGACTTGTATCTTTTGCAGATCATGATTATTTTTTATTGTTATTTATGTGAAGAAATACAGTTATATTTTCTTTTTAAATATGCCTCTGCTGTGTTTCAGAGGTTTAGAGGTTTCTTCTTCTCGTTTTTGGTTGTTGCAGATTCAGAGTCGAAGGAAAAAAATCTTGGACCTTTACACAAAAGCGTGCAGCGTGGCAGAGGGTGAGTGGTTTCATACACAACACTGTGCTCCTATCTTCCCCCAACACACACAGATCAAACCAGACCACATTGTTCTGTGAATTTCTTTGGTGAGGAGACAGTCTGACATTGTCAAACACATAAACTGCATCCCAAAGTCATTTTGCATGGCATTTTCCTGATGTCACCCCAAAGGTAACCAAGTGGATACACAAGTTCAAGAGGGAATGGGTACAAACAAGCACTTTAGTGACAGTATTACTTCATGAATTATCACCAATTTGCTGGGGAATTAGTACTAAGTTTTTTTTAGTTAAATCTGATACTCATTCAATCTTACATTATTAATCTTGAATTCAAAGTATCTAGCATGCTAGATGGTACATTGAAATGTTACATTTCAAGACATGCAAATTGTAACATCCTAGCGTGAGACCTAGTACAATAATTATGAAATCACAATAATGATTAAGCAGTGCGCTTGAATTAATCAAATGCAATTGCAAAATGACATCCCCCGCTGTATTTCCTTCAGCTATGCTCGCTAAGTCTCAGTGAATCCCACAAGTATGCAGAACTTTGCAAATTGAACCATCTTAGCTTGAGATTCATCACTAAAAGCTGCAAAGTATTATTTCTATCATGTTTTTTTTTCATATTCTACCTCAAGGTTTAGGGCGAGGTTATTGCATGCAGGTTTGTGGCATGAAAACAAAAGTAAAGTATGAGATACAAAATCCTTTAATGCTTTAATGGTTTAGTAGTTTGGAAAGGGTTAGGGGGAGGAATCTCTGGAAACATAAGCTATTGCAAGTATGCCATTGGAATACACTTGACATCAGGCCTCTGCTCATAAGCATGCACACCTAGAGAGGATAAGAGGGAAAGGTGGCAGTTTGAGACAGTAACAGCATGACAGCATACTGTAGTTCCCACAATCACTATATTTCACCCTCTATTCCCGTTTTTATTGTTCTTCATTATGAGAACAAGATTCTTTATTAGCCTGGTGTGAGTCTGAGCTTACACGCTGAGCCTAAACACTTGACTATCCAGAGATACTGAATGATGGCCCGTACTGAAGGGATGGCAGGTACCACTAGTTGTACAGGACAAGTCCTTCACCATTAACAAAGTGAATATGAACATTTACAGTACATCGCTTTTCAGCTTTCCCAAAGCCCACATAATGGCTTAAAAAGTGAACTACAATTCTCCTTAATTATTCAAACTATTGTTGTTGCACTGTTGTAACTACCATCATACAAAGGTTTATCACGTGGGAATTTTTTCTACTTGTCTATAAGGGCAGCCAATTGTAAATCTGGCTTTATGCAAAAAAGGCTAGCAATTGGTATGAAATGTTTTGGATTTCTAACTATTGACAATCACTGCTTGATAACCAGATCATGATCTTATTCCCACTGGTTTGAGTGTGGAAATCCAGGCACAAGCTTTTCATAAGTCACACTGGAAAAGAGCATCTGGCAAATGAATACATGAAACTGTAAAATTGTTTGTCACAGTTTCTGTTAACTTTTAATTAAAAGTTAACAGAAGAAATGACTGTAAGAAAAGTTCATTCATACAGTAAAATTCAGTACTGTTTGTGGTAATGTTATAATGTTTTTGGTGTCCTTGTGGCTGAATGGAACTCCTTGTAAAATCTGAAAAAAAATCAGATTGCACAAATGCGCACCCTAGTATTCCAAATAAAAGGGATCCTGGGATGCCACACCAAAAGTGAAAGTTAATAGGCTTGTACACATACTTGAAGGGAGCAACTGAGGGCAACTGAAAGTTCCTTTTGCAGATCAGGATACCCTCAACTAAGTGAATTGGTGCCATTTTGAGGAGATGTGCTTAGGTCAAGTGAGCAAAAATGCAGACTGGGGTACAGCCCAAGATTTATCCATCTGACACGCTTTCCTTTCTCTATAATATCTTTCTATAATATAAAGCCAATCACAGCTTCTTTCAGTGTAACTAAACACAGGTCAATAACAGCAGCTTTTCTTAGTGCAGTGAAACAAAGGCTGATCACAGCTCCATTCTTTGTAGCTAAACAAAAACCAGTCACAGACTCAGCTTATTCAATGCCCAATCGCAACCCTTCCCTGCAGTTAAACACAGGCCAATCACAGCCTTTCTTTACACTGTTGACTGCAAAATGCTCGGGAGAGGTGCTGCTGTACGTGTGTACATGAAACCAGCTACCATGAAAAAAACTCTGTTCCATTGGATGAGCTCACTCTAGTGCGTCTGGAAATGAATAGGAGTCTGTTCTTCATAAAGGCATCTGTACACATCTGTCGTATGTCGTGTATCTCTCCTGAATACATTAACGCTGAACAAATGAGGCGAACCTTTTGGAAAGGGGCTTTTCCAGAGGAACGGTTCATGTGTGAGCTGCCTCCTGCTTCTTGTTTTGACAGCGAAATTAAAGCCATCTGCAGTGTTGCGGTTGTGAGAAATTAGCAGTGACCTTCAAAAAAAAAAAAAGAATTTCTAGTGCAGTGAGAAAACTTTTTTTTTTTTTTTTTACAAAAGTTACTATAGTGTTTACTCTTCAGCAACAGACTGGATGACAGTTAATCTCCAGTCATTAACACAGCACTCACTTAAATAAATGAGTTAAACTAATGAGTTCTAATTAAACAACGCTGAGGAAGATTTAGCATTCTACTTAGCATAAATGTCTTAGAGCCGTACCTGGATCCAAAATGAAGATGAAAACCAGGTGCAACCAACAGTGTCACACAGATGCAAATCTGATTAAACCAATAACTTCGTTTGGACTATCTAAATTATCTTTTCTTAGCCATCCGATATTGTGTATTTACTTGTCTCCATTTTAGCATGTATACATACAGCATGTATGAACTTCTTAGTAGTTTAAACACAAAAACACTGACGCTGCAAGCATGGATTTCAAATGCTACAAGCAAAGCTTTCCAAAAGCTGGTTTCTGTACTATGCTACAGTTCAACATGTAATGTAGTGTAACAGAGAAGAGAGCCCTGCTCACTGCTGCTATCTGAATGAAGTTTCTCTAAAGTAATGCCACGTTCCGTGGTCCATCGCTACACCGTCACAGTGAAGTGACGTCGCCCTGTCCCTGTTGTCCACAGGTCTCAGCCCTACGGAGCTGCCCTTCGACTGCCTGGAGAAAACCAGCCGCATGCTGAGCTCCACCTACAACACCGACAAGGCGGTGGTGAAGACGTGGCGCCACCTGGCGGAGAGCTTCGGCCTGAAGCGGGACGAGATCGGCGGCATGACGGACGGCATGCAGCTGTTCGACCGCATCAGCACGGCAGGGTACAGCATCCCGGACCTGCTCACCAAGCTGGTGCAGATCGAGCGCCTGGATGCGGTCGAGTCTCTATGCACGGACATCCTGGGCGGAGTGGAGGGAGCCACGCCCACCAGCCACGCCCTCTCCTCTCGCTGCGCCAGCATTTGAGTCCAGCCCCCCCCCCCACTGCTCCGTTCCACATGAAGAATTCTCTCTCGTCTCCCCAGGCTGTGGCGCTGTGACACACAGCCAGGGTCCTCCCCTCTCTGTCATTCTAATATCACACAGGCGTGCCACCAAATTACTGGGAACAGCTAGGGCTTATGGAAATTAAGCCTAGTGTGGACTTTTGTTCCTTTGCGGATTAGTTCTTGTTTTTCTGCAAAACTAATCTGTTTTGTTACAATAAGGCTGAAAAAATGGATGGCAGTAAACTGAGGCACAGGACACTCCTGTTAAGACTTTTTTTTCCTTTTTATTAAGTTGTTGTTTCTTGGAGAAACGTTCCCATCCATTGTGGTGATTTGATTGCAGGGACCAAATTTCAAGTGTGAGATCAGGAGTTGAGAGGAAGAAGTGAAATGCAGGTTAAAGCCTTTCAACAGACTTCTGGTAAAAATTTTAATAGCAAGTGCCCTTTTTTTTAAAAAAAAAAAATCAATATCCTGAACAGCATAAGCCAAGCAGGATGAACACACACACGGTTCTAATACAAGCAGGCAACGATTCCCTATTATTCCTTCATCATTGCATGAATCCAATTCCTGCCCAAATTACCACTAAAATGCTTTTAAAGCCATCTGCTTGCGGCCATACATGGAATATTGTGCAATTCTTGAGTATTTCAACAGATTCAGAATGCTGAGTCTCATCCCAAAGCGTTGTTAGATCCTACAGCTCTATTTGGGTGCTTTAAACGTTGAATGGACTGTAATGTACGTGGCAGGCTTATGTTTCAGTGTGGTAAGATGTTGGTGGGACTGCATGAGCTCATCAGTATTAAACTCTCACCATGTCAGATTCATCTACGGAGGTTGTGAGAAGGAAGGCCCCGACGAGCCCCCTCCTAAACTCTGCACACTCGCCTCCTGCGGTTTGTTGTTGCTGCTGGTTTTAATTGGTTGAAAAGTGGTGGTTTAAAGTTGTGGTGCAAAATGACTGTGATTTCCAGCACCCACTTAACTAATAAAGCCCAAACAGAGAAGCCATAAAAGTAGCCAATATACACAGATACGCAGCTGCCTAAGTGCTTAACTGCAAGCTGAATGTCTGAAGACAGCCAACTTGTTTTGTACGGGATGATCATTCTGTCACTTGCTCAATAAACAAGATGCCATATATCATGACCATCTTATTGGGAATGCCGGGCTGGTCGTGTAATATGTGACCATAACCTTCATGTGACAAGTATTCCTTAGGAGACAAACTGTAGGAATACAATTTCTTCTGTATTTAGTTCAGTTCAGTTACTAGCTGAAATATTCCTGTTTCTAGTATTGCCATTTTTGTCAAGTTTTTTTTCTCCCCAAACAGGATGAGAGAAATTGGTCTAGTTTATTTTTATACAGTGTTTTTGTACGGGATACTCTACTGTATATTTATCTTCTGAAGTTGTGTTTTTGTGCTCCGGAAAACAAGCAGCAGTCTTCATTTTTGACATCTCAAGCACAATGAAATGAAAACACATTTTTAAACCAGTGAGCTTCAGGTTATTTGTACAGGAGCTTTGACTTCCTTCAAGGACAAAGACACCAGGACTATGTTACAACAGGAGCAGGACTCTGGCAGTGTAAATGAATGAATCTCCATGTATGATGTTTCTCATTTAGCATGTATTCCTGATATCTAAGCTTTCTCCTTGTCCATTGACAAACAGGATTAAACTTCATTAGAAGGTTATATTGTCTTGTAAATAGTGTGGCAGATTAAATCATTGGTGTACAAACTATCTGTACAAACCAGTTCCATTTACCTCATCTTTACAGTACGTCATATAATAGTGTTCAAGAAAAACAAGCCAAATGCCAAAGGAAACAAAATGTAAGTGTATATATAACTTATTACTGTACATACATACCAATAAAGGGCTATCAATAAAAAAGGTTAAAATTAAATGGACATTTTGTGTTTCTCTGATTGGTACCTTATTGCCCATGTTGCTGTCTTTCACAAATTTACTTTTTTATAATAGACAGTGTTGGGGAAGTCTGTTTTTTTAAATAATTTTTTTATCATTCATCTATACATTACTTCAACATACAAAACCAACTCTGTGGAACCCCATTCTGGCCAGAGAAGCAGATAAGCATCTTATTGGTCTACCATCATATAGTATGTTCAAGAACCCCTGCTGGGATTCAGCCCTGAAACTTTCTCTTAACTATTTCTGGATGAAACGTAAATCAGTACTGCTCCCCACACTAGTGACTTCTGTACAGAAAGTATGGATCAACGCTGCTGCCTGTGATAGTGACTGAGAGAATCCAGTGGTATCTCTGAGTGTGGTCCAACCCCAGGACACCGTAAACTTCCACGTCTCCTCTCCACTCAACCATAGAAGTGGGGCCCGATGCCTCGCCTTGCTCAGCTCTGATCAGCCAGGTAATTACAACAACAATCCGGCCTGATTAATGGCTGCCTACAGCTCGAGGGCAAAACCACGGCTCCAGCACAGGCGCCTCTTTGTTGGTGGAGAAAATGAAGATCTGACAACTTTGTTTCTGGAGGCTTAGGCAGTCTGCAAGCACAAAGTGAAGCAATAATGCCTGCCTCACGGCTGTGGCGGTAGACAGAGTGCTCCCCATCTCCTCATACCTTTAATTCATCAACATGCTACTGAGACAACTGAGTTAATTAACTGTGGAAAAGAGTGAATAATGGTGGTGCATGAAAACCAGAGACTAGACTGCACTAAAACATTTTTGTGTGACCTACTGATCCTAAACTGGTTGTTGATAGGGAGTTTCATCTGGGGTAGAGCAGGCATACAAATGAATAACAAACTGCTTTTGTTACAAAGTTTGTGACTGTAATGCGATGGTGGGTCATAGTTGTCAGCCTTAGCTGGTTTGTCTAATGCATACGCTGTGCAGCATATTAAGCTGACATGCAGTAGGATTGGAAGGGAGAGGAAGCTGCATTAGGCAGGGAAGTGTGGGATGGGGTGCAATGTAGCGTTGGGTGCAATGTGAGGGAGGGATTACGTGGGATGGGGTGCAGTGTGGGATGGGGAGCGGTGCATTAGGGGACACGGAGACTTTGGGTGGAAAGTCTGACACAGTGCCTGCAGTGTGTCACTGAGAACACGCTGTGACAGAGCGTCCGCAGCGAGACACTGGCCTCAGTGGCAAATCACAACCCACACGTGCTCTCCCTCGGAAATCTGCAGCCAAGGGAACAGCTTTATTGCATCTGTCACTGATGCATTCACGAGAGGGGAAAATTCTGACGGCTCATTCCAGAGAACTGGAGGTTAAAGAGCAGAACTGTTTCTAAGAATCAACAGAGAGCACGCTTCCTTTCTGTTAAGACAATTTTTTTAGTCTACAAAGAAAGGGAGATGGAGGAAATCTGATTGTGTTTTTAAAATTTTTAAAAGGGATTACTAGAGTGGACTACAGAAACTATTTCAAGATTAGTTCTGTCAGCAGGACAAGGAGACATAAGTGGAAGTTAGTTAAAGGTAAAATTCATACTGATATGAGGAAGTACGTTTTTCTCTCAGACTGTTATAAAAACAAACTTATAGCCAATGTCATCTCTTAATGACAAACGGTTTAAGAAATTTAATCCTTAAAATAGTGGAGATAAAATATCAGAATTGAATCTTTCAGCACCATTTTACTTCACATTATGGCAATTATTGTATTTTGTGCAGTCCTTCATTTTTACGACATATCACTTACAAAATTAAAACCAATACGTGCTCTTGATTCAATACTTCCCATGTGCGAAATAAAAAATGAAATACATCATTCTGGCCCTTGTCTGTGATCTTCTGTGGGGTATTAAAAGAACAAAAAAAAATTGAACTTTAATTCGATAGCACTGGGCAGCCCAGGCTTTCTTCAGATTTCAAACAGAGCTGTTTTGAAGCTAATCCCTTCCCTTTAAAGATGTGCAGAGATGACAGCTACCGGAGGGCTCGTTTGTGAGAGCTCGTTATTAACACTCTGCGTGCATTGGGAGCGGAGAATGGACGCCCTTGGGCAGGTACTTCTACTTGCTCTGTTTGCAGGGGCTAGAGATGGGCGTGATTACTCTCACCACTACAGAACATCTGCCTTCACTTCAGGAGAGGCCTGACAGGAAGACAGGATGGACAACCCTTGTAGTTTGTGTGTATTCACTACTGATCACTGGGCATTAGGCATATCCAGGGCTCTTCTGAATTGGATTTGAAGTGATCATTTTTTTAGCTAGCAAGATGTGGGTAGCCTTATCAGTGTACCCTGCTTCTCTCTTACAAATATATCCTCCAACAAATGGAGAGCAACATCGTGTGTAATGGAAACTTGAAAACTCAGCATCATCAAATGCAATGCAATGCAAGGTCTTTAGCTGGGCATATCTGACACTATGGATGTCATAGGTTTTCACAAAGAAACATGGAAAATGTTTTACATTTCCCAAGCTAATGTGTGCAGCCTAGTTCAGAAAAGGAATGAAACACTCATGAGGAAGGCATGCCAATAAATGGTAGTTAAGCTCCCATGACACTGACGTTGATGGGAGTCCTCCACTAATTATGCCTACTGGGGGAAGAGGTGAGCTGTCAGTGGGCCACATTTCACCCAGAAGAAAATTTTGATCGGCCATCAGTTTCTCTGTCAAGGCTTGCACTTGGGTTTCCAGAGGTCTGGAGTCCACGTCCATGGATTCTTTGGTGAGTCCACATCTGTGATCAATTTTTTTCATTCCCATAAATGGCAATCCAAAAGTATATAATGCATAACTAACAACAGGTTAGATGGGTTGAGAACTAGATGGTACCTCCTTTTTCTGCAACATTCATATTTATACAGAACACATTTAACATATTTTACTAGAGTGATCTTTATCAGTACTCAATCTGACAAAAATATGTTGTGGTCATCTGTAATTTCAAATATGTTCACCTAAATCTGAATTCCTGGCTTAATCATTGCAACATTTTCTCCCAAAAATAAATATAACTTTAATGATGGTTGTTAGCAAAAAACTGCAAGAGTGGGGACATGCCATTATTTCCATGGGGTCTGCAGAAGTATCAAGACATAAATTATTGAAACCACAACTTTGTTACTGATTTTCTTCAGTGTACATACATTTTATACATATATATATAGCATCAATGTATTTTCAACCCTGAGTAATTAAAGTAATGAAAATAAATAAATCAGGGACTGACAGTTTATTGGAAAATTGTTGGCATTTAAGACTCCTACAGAGACTTATTAAAACAAATAGCAGTGTTTGGATGAGTTAAGCTCTGAAAGAGAGACGATTTACAGCCCTTCTGAGGGGAGGGGGAGGAAGTGGGACTGGCGGAACGCTGTAGCCACTATGTCTGCCGCAGCACTGTGATTGCATCTCACTTAAGAAAAAAGGCTTAGAAATGTCACTTTACACAGGTGAATGTGAATATGAACATGCAGCCATTGCTTTTGGTATAAACCCTGAGCTTGTAAAAGAATACAACACACATACTATTTTAAATTAAACATGGTGGCTGTTTCTTTGTGTGTGTATGTGTTGAGGAGGGCGGGGGGTCTCAGTTGCATGTGGACAATAATACGTTTCAGGCAAAATCCTTAAGAACATTTAGAAAACCTATCCTTGTGGACATAAACAGCAATAGATAAATGTTTATCACCACCATAAAAAATATTGTATGGATAAATGTAAAACTATATTGTGATCCTATAACTGAGCAACTGAGAAGGGGAAGTCCTGAGAAGTCCTAAAACTGAGCAGTGCATCATGACGTATGCAAGTCTCCTGCTTTCCATTACTTGCTCTTTTTACAAGCCACTAATGGTCAATTAAGGGTCTATTAAGTAATTTTTGCTTAAAAAGTGTTTCAGTAGATTGAACAGTACTTGGAAAATATTTTTACTTTGTATGTATCTGAAAACCTCAGAGATCCCTGCTGCCAAGCCATTCAAAAGCACAAACAGAGTTAATATTAACAATTTAAATTAAAGTAAATACAGGCATTTCACAATATTGTTGTCTTGTTATTTTGATCACGCAAACTGACGGGTTTTTAAAGGACAGGGGAAAACTCAAGCTAAAGTGAATATTTTATCACTCTTACTTGAGAATGAACTTGTGACACCAAGATGAAAATATCAATATTAAAATCCTCCTAAAATATTCTTAATTTAAACATCTTCTCCAAAGCAATAAAAACAAACAAGCATGAACATAATTTGAAATGTCATTTCCAAATGAAGGAAATATTTCATAAACTGGCCTGTGATCTGAGGCATGGAATGACCAAGCTATCCCCACACTCAAACAGCCTGGGACACAGTTCCTGATTTAGCAGCTAATTTGTGCTGTAGGATGCAGCAGTAAGAGTTTGATTTAATATTCCCTAACTGAATGAGTCACTCAGTAAACAGCAATTGTGGATGATCCCAACACAGCAAAACATGCTTCCTCTCAGCTCTGTGACATGATACATCTGTGAACTGACGGAAGTTGCACAGGAAACTTGCAACATAACTGGAATTAGCACACACAATGCTAACAATGTAAAACTGTTAACAACAACTGTACCTTTTATTGTAGTGCTCATAAATAGCCAGATATTGTAGAATTAAAAAAAAAACTGTGCAGTACCACTAACCGTTTACTTTGTGTCTTTTGTGACACAAAGCTTTGCAAAATTGTTTTCCTTTTGATATTATAGTAAAGTAGCAGGATGCTGTGTAAAGCAATGGAGCCAGATTAAGAATGTTTCTGCTTTAAAGGAATTATATTGAAGAGCTAAAGCAGAAATTAAAACCTAACATACAGTGTACAACTTGCAACAGCAACATATTAATTCATTTTAATTAGCACTGCATAAAAGGTATGTATTCAGTGGTCATGCTCAAGAGACCTTTCAGAACATCATTTGGAGAAGACAATAAAGTTACTATAGTTACTACAGCTGTTTTTGGATTAAACTGCAAGTTTATTTTATGTGTAACACATCAATGGTTAAGAAAAATATAAAAACACAAATGCCATATGAGATGCCCGAACATAAACAATCTGTTATTAATACTGGTGGCTATTAACAGAATATGCATTAAAGAAATTTATTCAAATCTCACAGCAAGTTTAACACCAGTAGACTGGCTGCTAAAATTCCCAACTTTTGTTAACAGTGGCTGACAAAGTATGGTAACCTACCATACTAATTAATTAACACAAATTAATGAATTAATGCAGTTCTTCATTTTTATAAACTGATATCAATTCTATTGTTAAAAAGTGTGCAGCTACAATGGTTTCTGTTATGCTGTTCTATAGTACATGACAAAAATTATTTTGTCATGTACTACAGAGCCTATGAAACACACATTGAAATATTATGATTTACAGATTGTGTTTCAGCACACTTGCAGCATAATCCCTGAGTTGTTATGGGGAGAAAAAAGGTTTTGTGAATTCGATATAAATATTCTACAAAATGACATATTAGACAAAAACCACAATAAATATTTGAAAAATATACATATAGATTCACAACAATATGACTGTAGTGCTTTAATCTGAGAATGGTAAAATTAGAATGCCTCCTTCATGGACTGTCTGCTGGGTTGAGGCAGAGGGAAGGCTTCTTTATCATGCCCAGGTTGAAGAGGATAGAGTTCAGGTTGACAGCGAGGAAGGCATGGGCAGGGTCTACGGTCCTGTGCATTTCCTGGACCATCAGATGGATAGTGAAGAGTTCAAACAGCCTCTTGTTCTTCCTGAGAACCCAGAGAACAAAGACTTAACTTCCCCTCTATAAATTTTGATCACACTATACTGAATCTTAAATCAACAGGCCCAACTGCCAAGAGCTGGTTACACAATCCAGTTTGCCGACGCATAAATTAACCATCCCTGCAAATGTAAGATCAGATTGTCCTTGCGAACAGCGTAAACATCCAGATGGATTTACAGAAAATAAATAAAGTGTGCTACTCATGCGTCCTTAAATCCACAAACACCACTGTGATCTTTTTTACTGGTGCCAAACTGTCAGCACATTGAGGAAGCACAGCTAATATGGCTACATTTCTTTCCTTTTTATGTGAAAAAAGAGACAAAGAAAGCAAATCATTCTAAAACAATAGCTTTGGATTCTGGTGGGACATTTCAAGGTTAATGACAACATTGGGGAATCCACATAACAATTAAACAAGACCTTTTGTATTTCCAATTCCCAACAAAGTGAAGTTTGAGGATTGTTTTGTGGTGTACTGGAAGTGGAACTGGAAGCACCCTTTCTCTGGCTCACCTGATCTTGGAGAGCTTCTGCAGGAGGATGCTGATCTTCTCCACCTGCGTGACGTCTATGCGGGGGTTACGCAGGAGCAACGAAATGGAACGGAAAAACTCCTCTGTGCTGCACGCCTCCAGGAAGGAGTTTAAGAGTCCTGAAGACACAGCACGAAGAGCAGAGACTAGTTATGGGAGAGTGAGGCTTCAAAAGTGGGAAACTGGCAAACTACTATCATGTTTTATAAGCAGCTCACCTATATGAATAAACCATAGACCCAGTATGGTTTCAATGCGGTACTCCTATTTCATGCTAACGCTCATATTTATCCTCGATAGAACAAACATCTCCAGATCCTTCTCTCGCTCACTTTCCCCATTGTATGTATGTCCAATCTAACTAACAGCACTTGAGAAAAATTAAATGGGTTCTCTAAACGCTCTCTATGTTCATGAACCTCAGAACAGGATACATCCCCTAAAAGCCTTACTGACTTATTCAGCAAATGCTTCGCTGATACCAAACCCTGTTTCTAATTTGGTTCAGAAGACCTTTAATCTCCTCTGAGAAGCTGACTGAAACAAGAAAACAGATGTTGATCTGATGAGGACGGGAATTAAATCTATGATGATTTAATTAAACCAGGTTTATTCTGTTTTGCTTGACATTGTCTTTCTGCACTTTCTCCATCGAATTTATCTTTATGTATCCAATGTATTGGCCTTGTGCAAAGGAACCAAATCACTACTGACAAGGCAGCTTTTAGCATGCAGAATTGGACAAGCTCCTACATTTATGCAAGACACCCATCAAGTCCTGGACACATTACATTTATTCATTATGTGCCCTGGCATGGCCAGATGATGTAATGTGAACCTAAACCGATATCCACTCGTATACACGGACGAACGGAACTGTAACTGAGTAAAAACACCATTTCTTCCACAAGTGTGTGAGGAACACGCTCCAGGCAATGACTGCAGTTTAAATGAAATTTTACTCACTTGACTGCCCTAATTACTCTCTAAGCACTGTAATCTAAATGATCACCACTGTGCTAATTCAATCAGTTTAATTGCTCATTTAAACATTCCAAAACGTGACTCTGAAACAACTGGGGCAACGCTTTATTTAACACTGGACTGATGGGGATAATGCTTTGAGAAATGTTACCACCATGCAAGTGCCTGGCCTTATGCTAAATGCTGGCATGGCCCAGTGTGTCACCCACAGCCGGAGAAGATATTACAGTGTTGCTTCGTGCAGGGATATGAGTCTGCCGAGCCCCTTCCATTCTGAACACGTGTTGTGCAAGACAGCGTCCGTGCACCCCCTTCATCCCCCTGCACAAAGCGTCCACCAGGACCTGAAAGGTGTCTGAGCAGCGCAATTTTGAGGGGGTGTTCAATGTTCCCGTTCCTCCGTTAGACACATGGCCCGGATTAACAGGGAAGCCCCTCGAGTGCACGCTGGAGACAGGAAAGAGGGCTGCTGCAGGACGGCGGTGACCTTCAGGTGTGAACCTCCCTCCCCCGCCCCTCCCTCGCAGAGACCCCCTCATTATTCCCTCTGGAGGGGGTTTAATTGCCAGGCCTCGTCTGTTATAGTACCCCAGACATTAATCATTCATGGGCTCCTAAAGGTTCCAGCGCCCTGGCTCGGTCGTCATCCAGACTCGTGTCTCTGCTCAGCATCAGCAGAGACATTCTACAGTGGAATTTCTCCCCCTCTCCATAAATCAACAGCCTTCAACCCTTTTAAAATGTTCGCAATTATGTTTTGCATGCCACACCTTTGGGACTCCATGTATCATTTATGTTTATTTATTGATCTAATTTGATCTGAAAATCTGTATGAAAAACAGGACTACCACTTTTTTGATTGGCCATGGAAAAACTAAGTGGGATGAAAAAGGCCACTAAAGGAAAATAGGTATTTTTATGCAACTGTCCATAAAGGACTGCCAATGTCTGATTCAGACACTCATTTGAGAGAGACATCCTGATTTTGCAGTTCAGTTGATTTACCTCATTTTTCAGATGTATTATTGAACACTGTAGGGAGAGATTAGCATCATTTAGGCACTGCGTAGTTTTAAGATGTTTCACTGAATGATATACCATATGAACACTGCACAATTTTAAGCCATTTTACTGAATGCTTGAGAAGGAGCCTCACATTATTTGGACAGTGCTGACTTTTACTCCCATTCATATTTAGTACTGTGGTGTTGTATGTTTGTGTAGTCTGTTTGTATCTTGCATTTCAAAGAATGAAATTAAAAAGTAGAAAAAGCCGGTGTTTTTCAGTGTTTGAGCTGTGCAGAATGGAAACTATAACATGGCGGACACAATTGTCCATAAAACAAAAGCAAAATTCAACAAAGGGACGCAGTGACATCACAGCACGGAGGAAAGCCCATCCTTCCAGTGCATATTCACCTGCTTTGGGAACTGCTTGGACTTGCATTCCCTTTTTGACTTTACTGTATACATTCTATCTCTAATACTATTGCGCTGTAAACCATCCTTGGTATATGCACGAGCAGTGCATAAATCAAAATGGTATGTGGTTTGTAGTCACTCACGGGACTCTCCAGTCATCTGCAACAGGATGTCCACAGAGGGACCCAGCAGGCCCCTGTTCCCTCCTCGCAGATGCCCCAGGACCACAGGCAACGCGCTGTACTGCAGGAAGAGCGACCTCCCATCCTCGGAACGCAGGTCATCGTGGAGACTGTCCAGAGCCTGTGCCAGGATGTCCGCTGCCACAGGGAGGGAGTATACAGTCATTTAATCAACAGTAAGAAGAGTGATGGTTGCATCTGACAAACCACCTTCATATAACAGCAAGCATTGGGAATTACAGCACACTCATGGTTCGTGAAGAGTCTATAGTGATTTGGCTTCTTTATCTGCAATAATATAGAAGCTAGGTCCAAGTCTGTATGCCATGCCAATAATATGGAAACTAGGTCCAAGCCTGTATGCCATATCAGATCTGAAGACATCCTGGTGCTAATGGTGTCCAGCAGTTTCTTGTACAAGAGCTCACACCATGGGACAAGACACCTGTCTGTCACAAGGGCATTACCCACAATCAATCTTTTTCAATACTGAGATTCAGGCATAGTGGGTACAATGCTTAAGGTGTTTGGTATGACCCAGCTGAGGTCTTTGCCTGCAGCCATCCGGAGTTAGGGCCTCAAAGCCACTGAACCGGTGAACCTCTCTTTTGACACAAGGAGATGAATCACAGCTGCCCTGGTGTTTACTGCCCTCAGAGAACTTTTGTACATTTTTACGCGTATGTCTCTTTCCCAAAATCAAGAGCTGTAAAGACTCTGAATAGAAACAAACCACAACTAATGAGAATGAATAAAAGAGAGGATAAAGCTAGGTGTTGGGACAACATTGATGAAAAAGAGACTCAACATTCATAGGACTTGCACAACTGATACTTCCCAGGTGTAGTGCAAACTAGGCCCATGCAGAGTTAAGCCTGTGGCTGAGGCTGCTGTATGGACTACTATAACCCCAATTGCAGGGACCCGCCCTTGTTTCAGAGAGAATCAATTTTCTCTGATTGTTTCAAAACTTCTGAGAAGAAAACAAAGATCTGATGCATCAATGAGAATGATTTTTTATTAGGTCTGACTTTTTGTGAGGTCACTTTAAAGCATTTTGGAATTAAGCAATTCCCTCTTAAATGGAAACCATTATATATCATTCTGAAGACAAATAGACCCCATTCCTCCATTATTTGCAATTTAATTTTCTGTCAATCCAGTGCGAGAAATAAGCCAGAATGGCAAGCAAAATCACATGGTTGAAGTGGTTACAGCACTGCATTCTGCACCTGAAGGTGGCTGGTTTGAACCCAAGGTGGGAGAGTGCTAATACTTAGTTTCAACAGCAGGAGTAAAAATCTAGCTGTATAAGTAAGTGTTTTGCAGATTGACTGCAGACAGGGGAAGCTGCTAAGCAAACAATTCAGACAATATAGCTCTCAAGTACGACAATAAAGTGTTTAACAACTGCAACACTGCCCTCTGCAGTAGACTTTAGTTACATCAGAAATTTTGACAGTGGGTGACAGTGTGACTGGTAGATAAAAATGCACTCACATTTTTCACTAGTCAATAAATTTTAGTCCTGGAAAACACATCTCTATTTCACACTCTGATGCAAGGAAACAAATGAACACAAGAAAAATGCCTGAACTTGTTCAAAGGAACTACCGTGCACTAATGCCACTCGAGAAACAGAGGCTTGAATGTCATTTAATAATATATTGCTTAAATTATACCAGTTTTCACACAAAAGACTTCTGTGCACCAATAAATTCAGTATTAAACCTTCCAACACAAACTTTTTTTTAACCATCTTCTGTCCATTTGCCTTGATTAATTCTGCTTTTTGGGACAGTTTGTTACAATTTTAATGGCGACTAACTTTGAAGACAACTGACGAGACTGCTCTGAAATCTTGAACAGATAAAGTGATGTTTGTGCGTTTTATCATGTACTCCTTGGATGCTCTGCTGCCAAGAGACGTGCCTTGGAACTACTGCACAATGAACATGTGTGCACTATTAAAATTAGATAGTAAGCCTGAAAGTCCACTTTTTTGCGCATGGCATATTCTGTAGCTTTTAGTACTGTAATGTGGCATCTGCAGTGAGTTCGGAGTGCTTCACATAAACTGTATCTGTGTGCCTCAATTTGAGCACTGAACATATGTGCCACAAGCACAATTTAGCTATATTTGCTACATGCCCGGCTTCTGCACCAGCTTAGTAAATCACCCAAATATTTACTACTTAAACACTACAAGTAACTGACTTGCGGCACTTCTAAGACTTGTGTCCTACTAAGCTGGCTTATAAATGTCTGGAACATACAAAAAATATTTTATTTCAAAGTTTTATTTTCTGACAAATCCTCCCTTTGTACTCTCTTGTAATCTCTTTGACTCATCCAGACAAGTAAAACAATCGTAATTTTTGGATTAAAAACTCCTACAGTAACAAATGAGTGAAATCAAGCTTCTCTTCACAGTGCCACTGACAGTATCCGCACTCACACACAGGCAGCTTAGAGAAACCAACATGTATACCAGGCCGTCTCCTATCCTTTCATGAGTGATTAATTCCTTCGAAGACCAATAACTGGCCCTCTCTGGTCAGCCACGCTCAGTCGAGCATCTCGTTCCCCTGCCACTGATTAAAGCGGAGCCGACAGCCCCCCGCCCCCACCCCTCCAGGCTGTTTGTGGAGTGGGACGGGTACAACACAGCAGCCGTCATCCACTTGAAAGACCACACCTTTCCACTGCATGCTCCGTTAAAGAGAGAGGAGAGTGTCTTCATTACACTGGTGAAGAATGTAGTTCGAGCGAAACACACCTTATATCCTAGATCAAACTATTGCTGGGATGCTGCTGCATTAAAGTAAAACTAAGCATGATGCATTCTTCCCTGATCCTGCCACGAAGTTTCAGTTGCTATTTTAAAGTAAACTTCAGGTGGGTCCTGCATGGCTCAGTCGGAAAGGCAATTGCTTTGAGTTGAAGCAAAGCTCTACAGCCCAGGTCATATACTGACAATGAGTGGGATCCCACAGCAGTAGAACAAATTGGCTTTGTTCTCCTGGGGATGTAGATGGGTAGATCAGCCAGGTTGTTATGTTGTTCCTTAGATGGTGGCTATGAGGGTGATTAGTGATCTACAGCGTGATACTTATACAGTGTGCTCCTGTTACATGCATCACATCTGTCCTGGATGATTTGATACTTATAAGGCAGGGATTCTCAAAAGTATAATTCCAAAAAACACAGTAAGGGGTAGTTTATAACGTGGAACAAAACTAAGTGTTCAGCATTTTTATGCAATACCTAATAAAAAAGAACCTGGTGCTGTTTGAGCTACAATTCTGTAGTACAGTCTAAACTAAAACATGACAGGTGCCTTGATAATTAGTGCAAGAAAAGAGATAATCAATGAAAAGGCATTTCAATTTGAATAGTTTATGTGCCACTGCACTCCATTGAGTACCATACTACATGTTTTAAGTGAGCCAAAATTGATTCTTATACACAGAGTTGGCATAAGAATGATAAGAATGATCTACACAGTACTAGTGTAAGAATGATTCTGTCCCATGGTCACTGGCATAATTATCTGTATTTCTTACAAGGCAAGTGCACTGCATGTAGCATATCTACAGCAATATATTGTATATACTGTGATGAGGATGCTGCTGTACCTTGGGTGATGGTCTTGAGGATGATCAGTGTGGACAGGAACCTGATATGGAGTGAGGGGCTCTTGAAGAGCGATGATGCCTTCGTCCTTACAGAGGCACTGGGGTCGAGAGCGCTCCCCTGCTGGACCGTCCCACGGTAGACCTCCTCCCCCAGCCTGCGCATGGTGGAAGTGAGGGTGGTGTGCTGAAAAACCATGCAAAAACAGGCCAATTAAATCTCTGTAATGTATTCTGACGCAAAAACAAATGTCTCCACATTAATGATCCATTGTATTCTTTTCACACTTCCAGTTGCAAGTAAAAACCCAACATGTTCCTCATAAACTGAAGGAGGTGAATTATATTGAAGAGTCTGATGCAAAACTGACATCCGCATGCTCTAGCTCTGGTGTCGCGTGACTCTTAAAATTGATCATATTCCGTAATCAGTGAGAACATGTGATTTGAGTTTAGCATCAAGCTCGTCACAAGCTATCCTGACACATCGGAGAGCAAAGAAAACTTCGCTCCAAGCCATCTTACGGATTCTGAGGGTTTCAAAAGAATGCAATGAGAGGTTGAAACAAAGAAAAAGGGGTTGCTGGGTATGCAATCAGTTTCATTTCTGGACCTCGCAGTGCGAGGGCTCTTACACAACTCTCAGAATGATCTGGAGAAAGATTAGAATTTAGATGCCATTTATTTACTTGGCTGACGCATTAATTCAAAACAACCTACGCATTTTGGAAACCATTTGTATATCTGGCTTTGTATGGAATGCCTCATTCTGTGGAACAAAACCATACACCCTCCTTACAGCTCCTGCCCAGTTAAGGCAAAACTGAAGCAGCTCCTGATGGGCTTCACAGAGAAAAACTGATGGAGGGGAAGAGGGAAGAGATACCTGGGGGCTACTGTCCAGCTGCCTCAGAGACCAGTAGATGAATTTAAGCAGTGGCACCAGCAGCCCGGTATCCACTGCTGGGACCAGCTGCAGCTGTTCTGTCAACATGGGCAACACCTGAGCAAACACATAAACCTCAATACAGGACACCATGGACAACAGTAAAATAAGACAACAGAGGTCACAGCTCTAAGAACTAATGCTACCCACATTTCAATAAGAGGAAACATGGGCTACTTACACACACAATATAAAATAAATGTGCTTTGGAAAAATTGCCTAACTGCAATGTTAACAGGCCAGGCACACTGCAGTTAGACCAGCAACAGGCCTTGAACTGAACTGACCCAAACAAGTCTGGATTTGACAAATGACTCCATTTTACACTGATTTTTCAGCAATAGGCATAACAAAATTACAGTTCATTGCCAAAACAATTTTAGCTGGAGCTGCAATCATACCAACGGTTTGTAAAATGCATTTTCCACCAACACCATATTTGGTGAAAATGTCAGGGCAGAACACGGCTACAGCAGGTTGTGTTTTTTTTTTAAAAAAAGTTTCCTTGCACTTTCTCCTGGCGCTTACAAACCCACTACTGTAAAACAGATGATGCCAAAATAAATATCAGGGACTGCAGCTACCTCATACTATCATTTCCGTCAGGTCATAAGGTGAATGTGTGCCATGACTTATCCTCCCCTATCAATCTGACTCCCTGTGTTACATACTGGTAGCACTACAGCCCGGCTCTGACATGACATGGTAAATGCGACCGCGTTCCCAGCCCATACGTTAACACATTGCCGTCTTCCAAGGGCCACCGTTCTGCTCCATCTCAGCAAACAAAGACCATTACTGGCTCCAGCAGGTTCAAACATGAGGAGCCCCTATACCTCTGAGCAGAGCTGGCAGTGCAGCGGGTAGGAAACCTAATACAGGTGTCGAACCTTCGAACATTTCTCCTGAAGGGTGACGTGCTGTTCGCGGGCTCCCCAGCCATCGTCCTCTCTTGCTGGGACCAAGTGGCTGTCTGCGACCCAGTCAAGTAGCAGGACCAGCAGTTTGACCGCACTGGGGTTTGTGGAGACCTGAGGGGGGCAACAGTATCAAATGTGATTATCATTATCAGAGCTATATTAATGATCACCGTACTCAAACAACAAAGCCTCTTGGACATTTGATGTGTGGCTTGTGTACTTAATGTTACACTGCTCACTGATTCAGTTTTCTTATGGCCTTGTGCTGACGTGTATTTTGCTTCTTCACCATCCAGCAGGTAAGTTAAACAGTGCCACCTGCAATAATTACAATCCCACTAAATGGATACTCAATAAGGCATTTTCAACTTTCAGAGCATACAGTCTTTTCTTGTCCCTAGTTATACTCCATCTTGTCCTTTACATCAGTAGGCCAACACAAACTGGGCTTTCCGTTTTACCAGTTTTGCAAAATGATAAATGAGAACAAAGTTGGTGTACCTTGTTTGATTTACTGGGCACAGAGAACTTGTCCTGTCTGGAAGGCTTTGACTCATGGGCCTTTGGAGGGACATTTTCACGGCCTTTCTGCACTGACGAGTATCCATACTTTCTCTAAAACAGTCACATTTTGTATTATTTACACAGAAGAACAGTACCTCAGGAGAAGATCACTTAGGAATCTTGCGTTATCTTTTCAATGTGATTTTGCAACCATCAACAAATAAATAAGATCAAAACTGCGTCACCAGTAGTGTACAAAATTAACTGATAATTGTATTTTTACCCAATTACATTTATAGATTATCCACTGCCCTATCATACTGAAGGAAAGCACAATATTCTGATTTAACATGCCTTATGGCATGTCAAATGCAAGGATTGTTTCAGTAGCTAGTATTTATATAGCATTTAATACTATTAAGTAGTATATAGTATTTAAGTGTATATATATACATATATATACACATATATATATATATATACAAATTAAATTCTAAGAAATATTTAAAACATGTTGCAGTCCATCAGGGTATGTGCTATCTTACTTTTCAGGTAAGAGATCTTCAGAGACTGTGGGATTTGCCTGCTTACCTGCAGGTTCTCCAGACGAGCTTGCACTTTCTTCGACTGATTCTCTAGCTTTCTGTTCTCTTCTGTGACCTCACTGAGCTGCACAGACAACCCTTTGTTAGCTGAGTAACTTGCACATCAGAGTGCAGGACTGCTGGCAGATGCCAGAAAAGCGCCCTCTGGTGTTGCACTGCATACACCGCTCTCACAGTGATAAGGGGAAAACTGACATAACACTTATTAGTAAGAACGTGATTATATTTTCTTGTGAATGAGTGTATTAAACCATGTCAAATGTAAATTTTGAATTATAATACACAGTGTGTGTTGATTATTTCTTAGGTGTTTCCATTATTGTTAGTAAAAAGGAATAAATGTACTTCCAGAAACATATGTGCTCGTTTATAATGAGGTATACAAGAAGAATTTTAGGTTAAACAAAGCACTTGCCTGATTTCTCATGGTATCATTTAACTCTTTAATGCTGTCAAAGCTAGCTTTTATCCTCTTGTTTTCTTTGGTTTTCTCTTTGATAATATCATTTAACTTCTTAATCTCCTGCCGATGTCGCTGCAAATGGAAAACAACACATAACTCCATCTTTTATGGACATTTGGCATTTTCACAGGTGACACAGGTGATGATTTAACGCTAATCATGTGCATCTAAGCAGTCTGCTATAATACATGCTCAGCAGAAACGTCTGTGTAAAGGCAACTAAAGCTAGTGTTTGGATTCAATGCATAGATTTTTGTCTTCAATGAACACATGAATCTTTTAAACAGTGGACATTTAGAGAAATAGGTCAGGTTAGTAGCTTGTTCAAATCATAACAGCAAGGCCCCACCAAGCCTCTGAATCTGTGACCTAAACCACCTCTCTTCCTTTTTTCCCTAAAGGAATTTTTAAACTACTATGAAGCTTCAATGAAAAAAAAAATCAGTTTGGTTGAATGCAAGTAAAAAAAAGTCTTGTAAGAGCCACAACTTTCAGTTTTGCAAAGGACAGCAGCACACTTCACAGCCATGAAGTCATGGTGTAAACAAATTTCAGAACCAGCTGCAATCTTTGTTTTTGAAAACAGTGGCAATATTATTTTGTTTAGGTATATACATAATTTTCATCTAATAACGCTGTTCTTATTAGCTCTTAAAAAAGACCCATTGTAAATGTCAAACAACATTAAGACATGTTGAGCATAACCATTTTATAAACCCTTAAAGGTAAGAGGTTAATTTTTAAAATGCCTAGTAGACACTTCTCATTTTCCTGGAAAACTCATCAAAGAGACTAGAATCCACTAAGGAGCCCAGTCTAGCTCTTGATTTATTTTGTTTTCTACCTTTCCACCTTCCACTGGAAGTGAAAAATGTCCTGTACGGGGGGGGGGTATTTTTCCCCAAATGTAATGTCCCCTTCCTATCCCGAATTCTCTATTTTTGCTTTTGAAAGATTATTTTCCCATTTTGGCCTTCGTTTTCATACCTCCTGCATCTCTCGGATGTGGTAGTGCACCTCCTCTTCCACTCCCTGGATCTTCAGAAGGGCATGCTGAGGCTGGGGCACGAGGGCCTCTCTCTGCTGCAGCTGATCCTCCCACTCCTGCAGCTGCACAGACCACTGCTGCTGGTGGATCCGCTCCGTCTGCGCAGCAGAGCCAGGGCACGCACCGGCGCAAAGAATAATTCAACCATATGACTGTCTACTATAACGACGACCTGCAACTGCCTCAGTAAACATCCACTTGTATAAATGGATGAAACTGTAATCTATGCAAGTCGCTCTGGATAAGAGCATCTGCTAAAAAAAACTATAATGTAAGGTGATGAGATTCAATGAAGCTGGAAGAGAAATGTCCTTCCCGAACCAGAAAAAGTGCCAGTGACCTTTTCATCACAAGTTGCATCTCTACATCTCTGTATCTCAAACAGATCAAAGTCTCTGGTGGCGGCAACTTTAACACCGGAACAGAGACTTGTAACCTGTGGATCACCTACATGGAGCTTGTCATAGATGTGCACCATCTCCTGATACACCTGACTGATGTCAGTGGATGAGCGGGAATCGCCGTGTGCAGTTGGCCCCTTCTGCTTCTTCTCAGTGGGCGCTGTGGTCTCAGTCACATCAGAGGCCGAAGCCCTTGCTAGGTTGGAGGGCAGGGTCACATCTGTAGTAAAATATAATAACAAAAAAACAAAAAAAAAAAACACAAACATTTTGCTTTGGTTCTTTTGGCTACTGAAAATCAGAAGCCTATGCAGTCAGATGGCTATCAACAACAGAAACAACACACAGACCTGACTCTGTGTGGAACTGATTCTGGCCATCCAACATCGAGCCAGTTTCCTCCACATTGTGTTCATTCTCACTGAGACCAGGGCTGCATTCCCATCCACCTGCACTGTCCAGCCTGAGTCAAGCACCAGCACACAACATGCACACGTTACAAGCACAGAGCCAGCCGAATGCTTCCATACTGAAAATGGAGTAAAACACAGCAAGGGGTTATCAGTGGCTTTCTATGCGTGGCACATAAACCGACCTCGGAGCACATGTGACTGCCTGAAAGAGCTCCTGTAAGGCTTTGCTGTAGCAATCCTTCTCATGTTGTACACAACCAGACAGCAGAGACTTCACTGTCACTGGTACCCTGGACTCTGGAGGAAAGTCTGCAGAGAAAAAAATAGTGTTAATGCTACAGTTGGCATCAATTTCTCCTACATTCTAAACTCTCAAAACACCTAATCACGTATAAATCTATACTACTTTTCGATTGAGACTGCATGGTACTGGGTGGTAAGCAACACAGCAACGTTATGTCTAACATTTAAAGATTTAAGGCTTCTAGCGTTAACGTTCAATTTTATATCGTTCCAATTAATATTAAATAAATGTATAGTTGTTATAACTACCTTAGTAACATTAACGCCGATTTCATTACTCACCCCAAGATATTATTTTCACATTTGGGTCATTTACACCAGTTGGGCCATCTCTGGATATCTACAAAAATATGTTAATTACTAACGATCTGGCAAGTCATTTATTATATCTATGGTTTTTAATATGTAGTCTAAGAATCAATCTGCACACGTATAGCTAGACTAGCTAGGTATTTACCTTTTTTCCGAAGCAAATCAGCCGATTTGATAACCTGTCCCTACGCAATTTTGCATAACTAACTGATAGCTGCTGCAGAATTTGCTAATTGAACAGATTAAGTTCGCTAGTTACATTGAGATACTTTTAATCTAAATAATCTGATCTAAACCATTCCTGCAACGGTCGTTATGTTGCTAGGTTGCCATCGTATGCAATGATTGAGCAACAGAGGACAACATAGTTTGGCTAGCTTGCTAAACAGATTACTAGTTACAAAAATATTTTGTTTTACACACACACAATGTATCTCTGTATATCAAAACAATAACTGCTTGGTGCAACATTTCTAACAGCTACTCAGCTAACTAGTCATCTAGCTGACTATCTTTTCATTAGTCACTAGTTGACTTAAATTAATATCAACTAGCTAGCTGCTAGTAGAAGTTGTCTGCATGTCTGTGTAACTTTAACTTGCTAACCAGCTGTTTGCAGTCAACGTAAGTATTTACTCGTTTCCTCCTGTCCAGATACTTCTTCTTTAACTTTTCCACGGCAACATCGATGTCTACGTCTGACGATTCGTTGCTCATGCTGTAATAATAAGCTTGGCAAAGTGTGGTCTTATTTACCAAAACGATCGAAATTATACAAGCAATAATTCAAAAACTTCTAAGGCCAGAAAGCATTTAAATTTCGTACTGTTTTGACAACCCGGAAGAAGTTAACACGCACCCGTTCACCAGACAACGCTACCGTAAAACAGGAAGTAAAGCCGCACTCAAATATACATTCGAGGTACTACTGGTATTCTTAAATTAGCTGAATAGACCTGAATGGAGATGAATGGCGGACTGCTACAAGTTATCTGATGATGTACGGCTATTATAGAATAATGGCTGTTGTACTTCTTTAATGCACATCTTCTCTTATGTCACTAATTATTAATTTTTGTTTTATGCTTGCTTTCCTTATTTATGGTTTCTACACCACAAACCACAAACAGAATAACCACCATGGCAAGAGCATACAACGCAGATTTGTACAAATCCAACTTTATTTCTGCCCAATTTAACTTTGTTTACACTCTTTTCTGAAGCGGTAAAAATTAAGAACTTATCAAGTCTATAATAACTTGGAAATTAATGAAGGGAATACAATTATTCCATTCAAAACTGATCTGAAACATTTAGACCGTAAATATGCAATTGATAAGTTAACCATAATTAATTTAATCATTCCCAGAAATTCACAGGATTGTAAATGTCTTGCTGCTCTTTTACATCACAAGTTGTATGAAGGAAAATCAGGAGTGTTTAATTTAGATTTCATTTAACCCCATACTCTGAAACACCTAAAACCATCATTCCTGACACAATTTGCAATCTTCAAGCACAAACATGTGACCTATATTCCCCACAATGTATGCAACAATTTCACAGTACCACAATCCAGACGGAAATTAAATTTTAAATCGAAAATAAACAGAAAACATTATAACAATTATTTCACGCTTTAGGAATTCCATTCTGTTAAGACTTAATCTTACCAAAAACAGTTAGGGAGCTTACAAAGGACCCAGTGTTATCAGCTTTATTGGTACACATGCAAATAAACCTACATATAAAACATAAAAAAGTAAGCCATATACATTTTACACACAAGTACATTTTCAGAAATACACACGAATTTACAGCCCTCAGTGTTGAATTAAGTAGCAAGTGCAACGTTTATTTGAAGAGACTACTGTAGCTGTCCACAGTCAGAAACTACTATCTTTTTACTCGGGGTGCCACTTTTTGTGCCGAGTTCTCCCATTTGTTTAACAACATCCATGCCATCTTTGACGAAACCAAAGGCCACGTGTTTGAAGTCCAGATGCTCAGCCTTTTTTAGGGTGATGAAGAACTGGGAGTTGTTGGTGTCTCGGCCTCGGTTAGCCATGGACAGCAGACCTGGGCCAGTGTGCTTCACGTCAAAGTTCTCATCCTCAAACTTGTCCCCATAGATGGACTTTCCTCCTGTCCCATCCTGCCTGGTGATGTCTCCACCCTGACAAAAGGGGAAAAACCAGGCATCAAAAAATTAAATAAGGTGACTACATCAAGCTGGTGGTGTCTAGTTTCACCAAACACTGTTGAATGGAAACTGAACTATGGTGATTTTTTGTGGTTCCTTAAATAAAGTTTTTATTTGAAAATAGTCTGAAGGTGTGCATGTTTATCCATACAAATTCTGATATAATGTAAACTAATACAACAATAGGGTGCTCTTTAAAGATCAATGCTCCTCCCTGGATTACATTGTTAACTGCTATTATGTTGATGATAATGTATCACGAAATTTTCATCACAGACCCAATCTTTTCCAAAGGTGGGTTACACTTCACTGGGCCTTTTAAAAATATTTTTACTCATGAGAAGCAGCATCAGTAGTGCTGGAAGCCAGTTATTGTCACCTGACACATGAAGTCTGGGATGATCCGGTGGAAGATGGAGTTACGGAAGCCAAACCCTCGCTCCCCTGTACACAGGGCCCTGAAGTTCTCTGCTGTTTTGGGGACAATGTGGGAGAAGAGTTCCATGGTGATCTTTCCAAGTGGTTCACCATCTGCTGTGATGGTGAAGTACACCAAAGGGTTGCCCTCCTTAGACAGCTCTAGGACACGGGACAACTGGGAGGTGTCTGCCTGGGACAAGTGGCTCTGGCATTCCTCAAATTTCCTCCTGAAGGACTCTGCCAGATCAGCAGTCTTGAACTTGGCAGCAAGCTGCTCAATCCTTGCGCTTCCCTCTGAGAAATCCAAAAACACAACAGTGCTTTAACAGCCAGAAGAGTCCTAAACAGCTGTGATCAAACTGCTCTCATTTTAATACTACAACTATAATGGTTCATTTATAAGTTGTATGATTTGCTGAAGTGTGCAAAAAAAACTACAGAAATGTAACATGCTTTTACTGAAATCCTGCAGTAACAAAACTGTCAAAAACTGCCAATGGAAGCTTTCAGGTTCAGATCCTTGACAGGACCTTACTGTTGATTCAGCCGAGTTGCTGAATTGTTTTAAGTATTCAGCATAATAAATACATTATGAGTAAAACTTAATCTACGAGTTGCCATGGATAAAGTTCATGTTCACTTATTATAATGAAATGCAACAGTGATGCATTGCAATATGGTCTCATGACAAAACTGTGCAATCAGCTACTTCACATACTTTTTTACGTATATTTAGATACAACTTACCCGAATAGTCTGTAGCAGTCCAGACCAATGCGTTGTTGGAAGTGTTCATTGGCTTCAGCTCCATGGCTTTGGTGATGGTGTGGTTGGCGCAGACTTTGAAAACCTGCTCCCGTCTCATCAGCACCCGATAATACCTCTTGTGTGGGTGGTAAAGAATCTTGATGTCCCCCACCCCTCGCTCTTTCCATTGGCCTGCATCTCGGTCCCAACGGTACAGCTTGGTCCGCTCTTTAAACAGGATCTCCTCATCCTCCTCACCAGACTTTGTCTCCACCTGAACAGGTACATACAGGCAGTGATTTACTCAGTGCAACAAATACTATGGATGTAATCCATTTTAAAAATCCATTTCATTTATTTTTCAACAGTCGGACATATTGTATTTGAGTCTACCCCTGATTAACTAATGTTCAGAAACAAATTCAAAAGCATTTCCTCAATGACGCTACCTCCGGCAGTGAAACTATGGGCTCAAAGTGAATGTCCACATTGCTGGCAGCCTCTTCATCATCACTGCCCTCCTCATCTCCTTCATTTCGGGGGCCTGAAACTGCCCCAAACACAGTGGCTCCTGCATTCGCCCAGGAGAAGTTGGCATCTAGAGTGGAGCAAGAAATAACAATGATTCATATTCTTTTGTTTTCTAACATAGATAATGAACCTTGCAAATATTTACATTTGGAAGTTATAACCATTAACCATGCTGCCCTTTGTCTCCAACAGCTTTTACTAATCATTCTCAAAAATAAGTATTAGTTAAAGTATTGACGTAATATAATATATAATGTGTATGTAATACTCAAAAATACCAACCTTTTTTCCCGAAAGCAAATTCGCTGGATTTACTAGCCAGGTCTGCAAATGAAAATCCACCCATGCTACCAAACCCAAAGGACTGGGGAGGTTCTGTGGAAGGAATGATGGCCCTGTTAAGAATGCTACATTCACTGTTATGACACAATTTATTTAGCCACTCCACCATTTTTAAATATCAATCTGCAAGGGATTATCCTGGGAACACATCTGGGTCTATTAAAGGGCTACTCTCCGCTGACACACAGAAAATGTCTTACTTAGCCATGTACAAGTGCTTCATACCTTGACTGGTGGAGTCAGGCTCAGTACTTTTCTTGGTAGACAGGTCAATGGGATTGCTGTCCTGGGTACTTAGGACTGGAACAGCATCAGAGGATGAATCGGGCCGAGCCATTGGGGGTTTGCTTTGTGTGACCGTCTCTTCCACTGCACTGGCATCGCTGCTGCTTGTGACAGTAGGATCAGCAGGTGCAATCTCGTCTCTATTCTGCATCTTCTGGAACAAAAGCAACCAAAATGTCAAATTTTCAGAGAACAAGCATAGGTAGAGTATAAAAACGGTTTTAACATAGCCGAGATTATTCATTTACAAAACACCACCACATCTAACATAGATTCAAACTAAGACAGTGACCAATACACACTCCCTAGGTTTTCACTACCCACATCAAAGATGATAGCCTAAATAGAACTGAATAACTTTACAGCAAAATTGTCTTGATTATGAGTATGAACATATTCCATTATGCAGAGTAATCTGAGGGCAAAAATTAGATTAGATTAGATTAGATTCAACTTTGTCATTACACATGTAACAAGTACAAGGCAACGAAATGCAGTTAGCATCTAACCAGAAGTGCAGTAAGCAGCAAGGGCAGAGGATATATTACAGTTATATGTATGTACAGTATAAGATGACTGCTATGGACATTTTTTGTACAAATGGATATATACAATGTGAGATGTACATTATGAGGTCAGTAGTTATGGACAAATTTACAGATAGACATATACAGTGACATATGCAGTGTATATAATATATGCTATGATATTAACAGTTGTATAATATATTAAATGGCTCTGGATTACAGATTACAAATAACAGACTGATGGTATGTGCAGTAGCTCTGAATGGGTCAAAGAATAGTGTAAAGTACACCTTACCAAGTCTTTCTGCACTTTTCTGACTTCTGTTTCAAAGTCCTCTGCATGGTCCCGCTCGGCGTCTGTGTCACTGTCCACCCCACAGAAGAAGGTGGGTGGCAGCTGAAGTTGCCTCGCTTTCTCTTCCTGCTCAGGTGTTGGTTTTTTCTCCCAGACAATAACACACTCCGAATCCTTCTCTTCCACATGGGGCTCAATTGCTGCAAATGAATGTTTTACTCATCATTTTTTTAAGGACGCTAGCTGCTCAGCCAGGAATAACCAACACCTCTAACTGTAAAACAGCCCTCTGGCTTCAACAGCCAGAAACATAAAGAATAAACTTCAACAAAGGAGGAGGTCACAGCCAGAACTGAAGCAATGGTCTATGTGCCACCAGGCCAAGTGATTTTAATTAGTGTGAAGAACCTGCATGTGTCTGAAAGAAATCTTGGCTAGTAAGCAAACAAACAAGAAAAAAAGAACATACCTTGCAAGAGCATAATATATGCTATTTTTTGCATTAGCCAGCTCATTATTTACACTTGGGTTTGACAAGCTGTCTTTTTGATTTCCAGCAAAACCAATACTTTTGAAGTTGTCTTCACATCAAAACTTTTTATACATTCATACTGAACCATAGCTTGCTGAGACCCCCCACCCTGATAGGAAACATGGATGCCTGTTATCATACCTTCTGCTTAAGAAAGGGTGTCTTGACATGTTTACATAATAGCTATGCATCAACTGATAAATCACAATAACAGCATATTATTGTACAGGGAACACTGCACAATGGATGGAGCATACACACTGACAAACATTTTTAAATGGATGGGTGAATGATTTTAATGTCAGGCCGTTGCTTACCAGCCTCCTGGGTTACAGCCTGCTGAACTCCACCATCCTGAGCTTCGGCTTCTTGGGCATCACCTTCCTGGGTTTCAGCTACCTGAACTCCAACCCCCTGAACTTCAGCTTCTGGAATTGCAGCCTCCTGAACTTCAGTTGCTGGAACTCCGCCCTCCTGAACTTCATCTTCCAGAATTCTGGTCTCCTGAACTTCAGTTGCTGGAACTCCGGCTTCCTGAACTTCAGTTGCTGGAACTCCGGCATCCTGAACTTTAGCTTCTGGAACTTGAAGCTCTTGAGCTGTAGATTTTTTAGGAGGATCAGGATAGAGCTTCCCATTTAGCTTTCTCACTGCAGTCTCGAAGTCTTCGTCTGCACAAAAAATAACACAACATGCCAAAATTTCTTATGAAATTTACATTAGTTCATTAGTACATTAGAATAATACAATTTCCATGTAGTTAACAGCTTTAGAAATTGCGACAATGTCCCTACACCTCTGCAAAATACATGCTCAATGTAGTCCCTTTTTGTTTTCTTTTCCCCCACATGATGACTCTTCAGTGACAGAGCTTGAGCCTGGGGTGCAGAGTAAGGCATTTCTCACCATCCGGCGAGTCATCGCTGACATAGCCAGGCTCGTTCTGGTAACAGAAGAAGGTGCGAGGTAACATGAGCTTCTGGGCCAGTTCTGCCTGCTCTGCGGTAGGCTCCCGCACAAACACGACCTGGACCTCATCTGAGCTTGCCGGGTCCACAACCTTCTCCACCTTCGTGACTGGGTCTGGCTTCTCTTTCACTACCTGAGAGGCAGCTTCACAGGAGAAAACATACAGAAAATGGTTACTATCCAGGGGTCAGGATTCACAAGAAAAAATGTAAGACTTAAATAAAGGACACGGGTGACAATTTCCACATGAAAAATCTAAAACCATTGTGCCAGCCTTAAAAAAAGTGACTGAGTGAGCTGCTATGCATCAATTAGAGTATGTATTTTTTGACGACAGAACCAAGTAAAAACTAAGATCAAAATAAATTTAGCTGTTATATCCAGAGGAACATTTTCACAGTTTATTTTAAAGACAAAATAAGACCCATCACAAAAAAACAATGCCCTGTACACAGTTATGCATACTGTATAAAAGGGAAAAGGGTTGTATGTCTTGGGTTAGTTCCACACAAATATATATATATATATAAAATTTATATATATGCATGCAATATCTTAATATAAAAAAAGCAAAAACAAAACAAAAATCTGGCATGCATTTCACCACACGGAGCAATTCAGTATGCTTCCATAAAAAGCAAATACAGCAGTTTCTATATGGAAATGTATCGCTGACATGTTCCAGTGCAAGCTCAAAATTCAGAAATTGGTACGAAATTTAAATTCATTTGTGAACAGGACAGTTGTCTATCCTTCTAAAATGGGTGAAAGCTCTTACTTTCTTTCACTACTTCATAAATCCCTGCATTATGTAGGAGGTAACAGATTACTCTCCAGCCCAGTGACAGATTACAGTACTGTTGCTACACATCCCGCACTAAATATGTGGCTGACCTTAACTCTGTTTACACTGCACATTCCTGTCATTGAGCATGACTGGCATCTTTGAGTGTCCCATTTCAGACGCCTGAAGAGCGCTTCACACAAGACTGTTCCATTGACTTGTTACTCAGAGAAAAAGGACATTTTTCATTTACTACAAAAGCAGTTACCAAGTTGCACATCTATCTCTACATTCACATCTATGAGCAAGCAGTCGGACCTTTTGGGCTGCTTAAGAAACAGACTGTGCACACTCTGTCATTTAGTTTCAAAAACGTCTAATTCCAAACACAATGGGCATGCAACATGTTAGGTTCTTGCACAAACGTTCATGTTTTCACACCATACAGCCAGGTTAACTCTGGCAACAACGGCCAGTCGGTGACAGCTCAGCAGGTGATGTGTCACAGTACACACACAGTGCAGTGACAAAATACCTTGGGGATCAAATTGGGTGGATGATGTGCAGGTCCAAAAAGCCATAGGGTTATCTTTGAATAGCCTAAAATCCAATCCTAAAAAAATAATTGCTGGGTGAGACAAACTAGTTGACTTGTGTAATTCAAGAAGAAATCTGAAATTGTTAGTTGCTCTAGAGATGAATGTTGTTTCATCACACATGAAACTATTAAAAGCTGTAATGTATTAGGAAGCATGAAATATTCAGTATATTCTTATGTGCTGGTTTTTGCTTTCATGAACATGCAGTCTATTGACAAAGCAGGGACTGCAAAACATTTCAGTGCTTCCTTTATCGAGTACTTTGAAACTTAGTGGCACATTCCAACCTTTTTGTGACTAAGAGAAAACCACTGATAAAAGGGACAGCTACTAATCATGTTACAGTGTAAAAGCTGATCAAGGTAACTGGCAGGTCACTGAAATATAATTATTCTCACAAAATGCCAAACTATGGGCTCTACACTTACACCTCAAGGTGCAGATTATGAAACCACACCATAAAGGTGTCAAACCCAAGGGGAACACCAAAAAACAAACACCACAAAACCCCACCATGGCTTCACACTCAACAAATGTAGTCTATCCACTTCTAAGTTAAATTGTCAAGTAACCCCCTGATGAACTTCTTACCTCCTGCTGGAACTTTGAATGTAGACATTGCTGGAGTGGGAGTAACGATGGAGGACTGGCTGGCTGGACCACTGTCTGGAGCCTTGGAGCTTGCAGAAGTGACAGGGGCTGCCTTGTCTTTAGGGACAGTCTTAATACTGGGCATAAACTCATTAGAAGACTGCGGGCTTCCAAAGATTTTCTGGAGAGAATCGGTGCCAAAGACAAACTTGGGTGGAGAAACAACAGTTTTTGAGGCGTTCTGAGGACTGTGCGCTGTGGCCACAGATGTACTGTCTGTAGCAGGGCAACTCTGAGGAGGCAGGTCAGTCCGATCTCTAGTAGCCTCCTCAAAAACTGCCACAGCAGCCTTTCCGCAGGTTGTCTCATGTGGGGTGGCTTCTCTAGATGAGACAGGTGTCAGCAGAACCTCCTTTTCCTGGGCATTCTTAGCCTCATCAAAGATTTCTTTGAAGGTGTTAGCTACCTCCTGCAGCTTAAAACGGATTGCAAGCTGCTCTACTTTACCCTCACCTTCTGCAAAGTCATAGGCACTCCATATCCATGCTTTCTCAGCCCCTTTCATAGGCTCGAGCTTCATGTCTGAGGTAATCCAGTGGTTGGCGCAGAGTTTGAGCACCTGATCCCGCCTCATGACTAGTCTTACTCGCTTGTTGTCATAGTTCTGAAGGATTTTGATGTCACCAATGCCCCTCTCCTTCCACTGATTATGGTCTTTGTCATAACGGTACAGCTTGGCTCTATGGCTGAATACCACTTGTTCATTTTCCTCACCAGTCGATGTCTCCACCAGGTCAGGTAAGGGCACAACAGGCTCAAAGTACTGGCCATCTCTCTCCTCTTCCTGAGTTGTTTCTGATTCTTCATCTGTGCCAACAGACACTCTGCTCTGATTTAACTTTGCTGGAGATTTGGATGGGCTAATAATAGGTTGGAAGCTGAAGCTGAAGCCAGCAGTGGACTCGCCAAAGCGAAACAAATTCTTCCGAATTTCTGGACTACTAGCTAATGGGGAGGCATATACAGAGGACTCTGTAGTGTCATCCAAGGCTTCTTCCTGCAAGTCATAGTTATCCCATTCAAGAGTAAGACCGGTGTTTTCAGTGTGGGGCTTAATGACCAAACCAGACGTATTACTGGAAGCTGTGATATTGACTTGACTTTCATCCTGCTTTATTTTTGTTTTGTCATCAGTCAAGAAGGACTTCAGGTCCTTCAAGCCAGACTTCATTTCCTCTGCTTTCTGAATGAGGTGTGCAGTTCTTCCAGTGTCAACCAACTTATGAGGAGTCTGTAATGGTATGTCCAAGAGAAGTCGTTGACATTCTTCAAACTTGTGTTTGAATTCTTCTGCCAACTCTGGTGTTTTAAATTTGGCAGCAAGCTGTTCCAGCTTGGCATCTCCGTCCGCGAAGTCATTAGCAAGCCACATCCAAGCTCGATCAGATCCAGAGAGGGGCTTCAGGTTCATAGTTGTGGTAATTAGGTGGTTGGCACACACCTTCAACACCTGTTCTCTCCGCATAAGCACTCTTAGTTTACCATTTTCACTATTCTTGAGGATCTTGAGATTCCCAACACCCCTTTCTTTCCATTGGCTAGTGTCTACATCGAATCTGAAGAGCTTGACACGCTGTGAATACATAACCTCCTCGTCTTCTTCCCCAGTGACAAGATCTACTTTCTCAGGCATCTGAACCACAGGTTCAAACTGGATGTCATCATTTTCCTCTGTTTTATACATGTCTTCATCATCTTGATCTTGAGAGGTGTCTGCCTTTTGGCTGGGCTGGAATGACGCAAAGAGCTGCTCACCGGCTCGTGAGAAACCTTTGAAGTTTGGATCATTCTGGCCAAACTGGAAGTCACCCTGTGACGACTTAGCCAAATCTGCAAAACTGAATGTGTTAGGTTTGTCAAAAAATAATGAATTTTCACCTTGTGCAGTCTTCTCCACTGATGTTACTGTGCTGGTGTCCTGGTCCTTTTCTTTTTCTCTGTGTTGTTCCGCAATGTTTTTCAGGAACAGAGAGGCAGACCCTCCATCAGTTGTGTGACTTTCAACTGGAGGGGTTTCCTTCACAGATTCCTGAGTGCCAAACTTAAACTCACCTGGAGTGAATGGCATTGAGAAAGAAAAGCCTTTACTGCTGGAGGTCTTGCTTTCAACCTGAGATGAAGGGAGCTCAAACTTAAAGGATGCTGGGGAGCTTTTGTCTTCACTCTGGCCGAATTTGAATGTGCTGCTGGTGTTAAAATTGGCTTTAAATCCTGTGGCTGCAGGTTGATTTGTTGTATTTTGACTCCCAAAGCTGAAACTGAAGGCAGAGCTTGATGGTGCTGCTGTACTTGTGCTTTTTGCATTCGGATTGGGTGTCTGGCAGCTAACACAAACACCTGCAGAGCCTTCATTTCTAACCAGACATGTATCACAATCCCACTGTCCATCTTTCTTTCCAAAGATGGCTGCCAATTCACCATGAGAGGGCATCTGAATTTTGTCACTCTGTACTTTGGAAGCAGTCCCGCAAGAAACACACTTAGTGACTGATGCATCATTCCTAACTAAACATGCATCACAGTCCCATTCCCCTTCCTTCTTAGCAAACTGACCACCAAATCCAGCACCAAATGAAACTGCTGAAGGTTTTGCTACAGCTGGAGCATCAACTTCAGATTTACTTGATGGGTTTGGAGCCTGACATGAGACACAATGACTCACCGTTGCCTCATTTCTTACTGCACATACACTACAATCCCACTGGCCAGGCTTCTTGGCAAACTGAGCGCCAAAGCTCGGTGTGGAAGCGGTATCACTGGTCCCAAACTTAAATGTAGTGGGTATTTGAGAAAATGACCCAAATGCAGGTGCAGTGGAAGCAGAGCTGGTGTCTTTTGGTGCTTCTTTACCAAACCCGAAGGTGAAAGCCCCCGCTGAAGGTGCTGGAGCTGCAAACCCTTTGATTTCCTTTCCTGATTTATTGTCTGCCTGTGATTCAGCTGTAGGGTTGGGGCTCTGACAAGCAACACACTGAGCAGCTGTTGAGGGGTTTCTTATGCAGCACACACTGCAGTCCCATTCCCCTTCCTTCTTTGCAAACATGGCCCCAAAATCTAAGTCTTTGCCTGCTGTCTGAGGAGCTGAACCTTTCTCAGGAACTTCTTTCTCCGCCTGCTGTTCTTGCTTTAGTGGAGATTTAGGTACTGCCTTCTGGGCCTCTTCAAACTTAGCTTTGAAAAGGGCTGCCTCATCAGCTGTTTTGAAACGGATTGCCAGCTGTTCTGTCTTTGGCATTTCATCAGCATAATCGATAGCATACCATACCCAGGATTTATCAGAACCCGCATTCGGTTTGAGCACCATATCTGCAGTGATGTAGTGGTTGGCGCAGATTTTTAGCACTTGCTCCCTTCTCATCAACACTCGGACTTTGCCTGATGTTCTATGCCTTAGGATTTTTATGCTGCCTATACCTCTCTCCTTCCACTCTTTAGTTTCTGTGTCAAATCTGAAGAGCTTAGCCCTGTTACAGAACATCTCCTCTTCCTCCTCTTCTCCTGTTTTCACATCCACTTTGTCAGGTAGAGGCACAATTGGCTCAAAGTGAGGGCCATCTTCATCCTCCTCAACACGAGTGCTCTCGTTGTCGCTTTCACCCTTTTCTTCCTGTTCTTCAGTGCCTGCCAAGCCAAACACAGGCTTAGTCGCATCTGTGAAACTGAATGGCTGGTCAGTGTTTCCAAACAGGTTTGGCTTGGTCTGACTTGTGTCTGCAAATGAGAATCCAGTTGTACTTCTACCTCCAAAGTTAAAGATCGAACTCCGAGTGGATGTCTGGTCTTGAGCTGGTGCCTTCTGCTCTGTTTGTACCTCGTTTCTAGCCGGCATGTCTGATGTCAAAAGCCCCAGCAGGCTCTCACTCTTATTCTTCACTTGCATAGACGAGAATGTAAAATCCCCGTCGTTGGATTTGAAATTTGAGTTGAATTTGAATGCAGCTGCTGGAGTGGGCTGGGCAACTCCTGATCCATAGGCTAGCACCGTGGTAGATTCCACGGGTATTTGCTGTCCAAAGCTTATCTTGCCAAACTCCACAGGCTTTGCCTCAGCACTCTTTGGTGGCTGGACAGGAACAACTGCAGGATTAGTGAAATAGCCAGGCTCTGGCAGAGTGGGGTTAGTTGCAGGCTGAGGAACAGTGTGACTGTAATATTCCTCACTGTATGGGGAAAGCAAACTGGTTGCTGGAGATTCAAAGCGAAGTGGTGCCCCGTAAGCCTGCTCCTGGGGATACATGCATGCTGCTGTTGTTTGCAGGGGTGGCGTGTGCGTAGGCTGCTGGTAGGCATACATGTGTTGCTGTGGAGGGACGCGGTTGATCCCATAAACTGGTGCCTTAAAGGGGGGGGAGAGAAAAAGTTTCATTGAAATACAACCAGCCCATTAAACTTGTTAGGACATATCAGCATGATATTTTATTGTTTGAAAAACTGTGTCTACAATGTTTGAGCATAACGTAGTTAAATGACATTGTAATCCTACTTTTCCCACATCAGGGAAAGATGTTAGAGACAGCACATGTATCAAATAACCTCAACTGACCAGACATACATACCCTTGTTGGGGTGACATTTGCTGTTGTCCGAAGAAGATACTGAGAGTTGTATGCAGGAGATGGATTGTAATACACTGAGGTTCCTGTAGTAGCCACTAAGAAAGAAAGAGGGATAAAAAACTTCAGACCAAGGAAAACAAATTAAAATTAAGTTTGTATTAACTGTATAATATTTAGAGGGTATTTCTTTTTAGATTCTTAGCAGAAAGCTATGAAAGATGGAACTCAAACCATAAAGCAAAAAACAATTAAAAAAAGAAAATAAGGTCAACAACTATGCAGCTAGGCCTACTATACTTCACCTGTGAGGGGTGCACCATGGAAGCTCTGTGCTGCTGGGAAAGGTTCCGAGAGGGCTTCAGCTGCAAACCCCTCACCATACATCCGGTGATGGGGGGATGCTGTGGCCCCAGATGAGTTGTGCCGCAAGTCATGGACCTCATTCTGTACATACACAGCAACACACATACACACACACAGTGTCATTTCAGCAACTTTTTCAACTTTCAATTAGAGCTCTACATTGTAATGATACATCACACTATTTAAAGAACTTCAGCTTCTGTAAGAACTATGTACAAAACCAAATAGGATCATCTAAGCCTATATTGTGGGTAACCCACTGACCTTGAGGGCCTCTACTTGCTGACACAGCATTTGTAGAAGAGACTTTTGGTCCTCAGCCCAATGAGGGGGTGTCTTGGGGGAGAACTAGGAAACAAAGCAAACATGAATGGAAAGTCATTTCAAACAGTCACAGATGGCACAATAAAACGAAGGAGAACGACAGCCATGAATTTTTGGATGACTCTCTGAAACAAACCATGCACACCCTTATGGCATACCATGTGTCTTTTTGAGGGTGAGGGTACATTCTTGGTCGGCGATGGGGTAGAGAATTTAATATGAGAGCTGGAAGCACCAGGCTCTATAAGTTGACTGATTTGATTGGGACTGGAGTGCAAAGGCCGACCCTCTTCCTCTTCGTCCATGTTCTCCCCACTCTCCCCAAGCTGCTGATTGACATCATTAAGCAGATCCATCACCTCCTCCATTGATACAGGCAGCTGGAAATACACAAGCAGATTAATAAAGGTAACCCACAGAACACAAATGCACACATGCACTGAATATTTAGATATTTTCCAGTAATTGATCTGCCTTATACTAGAGCACTAAATAGGTCACATCATGATCACAAGCAGATAAAAATATTCAAAGCTGATGAGTTCTTGGCTCAATACACCACTGCACACAAAGCGTATTTTAACACTGCATACAGATCCCAGGAAATAGATGTTTCGGCTCAAAATGTTAAACATTAATAATGTTACTCTGAGTGCAAGCAAATCAATCCTGGCTTCATATTTTAAATGAAAATACATATAATTTTTAACCTTTTCAATTTTGACAGCATTGGCATTGTAGATTTTTAACAAGTGCTTTCTGAACTTCCGCAGGAACATGATGCACCTGTCTTGAGTTTCCTCAAGCCCATTTCCTGCCTCATCGGCAAGCCTCTGAAATATCTGTAAAAACACAATAAGTTGTGCTTATAAAGCAAATGAAAGAAACCCCAAAATATTAGGCAAACAAGTGCTTTAAAAAGCAATAATACTAAACACACCTGTGCAAGATGCCAGCTAGAGGAAATACTATTTATGTTTTCAAGGGTTGCAATAGCCTCCTCTGTTTTTCCTTCAATATCCAGGAGTATAGCAAAAGCCACCTTTGCTTCATCTTCATGGCTATTCACTTCAGAAATCTGAAATAAAAACCACAAATTCATTTACACCTGAAGTACATATCACTCTCTGAAGGGCTACAATGTGGAGGTTACGAAAACCTCTCAAGATTTCTGCTGATCTAGGATAAGCACTAATAACAGAACAGAGCTTTGCAAGAACTAGTTAAGAACTGGTTAAGCAAATTCAAAAATGTACTGGTCCACAAATGGGGGGTACTGCCCTGACTACATAAGTGCATTATCAGATGCATGCCATTCAGTGATTTGCTGGACTTTTGAGCGTGTGGTGCAGGTGCAGTGTTTTGAATGCAACTATATTAACACATCTCTTTTTTTGAGCTTGTGCCAAATGCATGTACAAAAGACAACTGACACCACAGAGTAGGTCTCACAGTATAGGAGGAATATTGGTCTGGTCAAACTACTGTAGAGTAAAACAAGAGGAACAGAAAAAGAACTGGCAGAACTAGCTGCAGCAATTCAGTTTCAGGTATACTCTACATTTGCGGAATTACATGTTTTACTTGGGAAAAAATAAGGATTTGAGAGTTAAAATGTTTGCATGTGCGCAAGATAATGCAACACAGACATGGAATGCCTTGGAATCTTTCACAAGTACAGGACTGTACACTGTAGGCAGCTCTGTACCAGCACACATGTGAAATTCACCCCGTTTACCATCAAATGAAAGCATTACTCAACACTGGATATAACACTGGTAGCATCTCCTGTTCCAGAGAGCGTTTCAGGCTTCACACCTGGATGCTGCCAAATTGTGTGCCATATGTTCAAAAAATATGATAATCATCTGACAGAGAGAAAATGAAAAAGCAGGTGCTTATTTGCATGTGTTTACTCTGTAAGATGAAGTTCCAAATGGGACAGTAAAACACAGATTTTAACACCTCTTTGTGACCAAATATGAAATTTCTCTGGGCCACTGGGTAAACGTCAAGGCCTGTGGAATAATGCTGACAATTCAGATTGGGTGACAGTAACTATTTTGTACCTGAATGTCTTTACTGTGAAAGTGCATGAACAAGGGGTCAAGGGGTTCAGGAATGCTCCGACGTTTCTTAATTTTATCCAGGAGGGGCAGCACAACCTTCCAGTAGTGCACACTACGGCCAATGTATTCTTTCTGGTCGTAATAAGAGTTCATTCCGCCACCCTGAAAAGGAGAGGGGGGGGGGGGGGGGGGGGAAATCACAGAACATGCGTGTAAGCACCTGTTTCTAAGAATCAGATTCAATGAAACCAACTACCTGACATTTCAAGGAACCTAACACTCACTGGCAGTAGATCAGTAAAATACAAGCTTCTGATTGGTCAACAACAGTCGTGTCTGAATTTATATTTAGCTGTATCTATGGCTAAAAGACCGGAAGCTAACATTCTACAATATTTTGGAGCTATTCCCAGAGCTACGATGATTATCTAAATTTACACGAGATTAAATTAAATAGGGACCTCTCATGTATGTCATGTTTTCTGACATCGGTTGTAGCAATTTAACGACGGGCAGGGGCAGGTGTACCGTTTCGCTGAGGTGTTGGGCCCAGTGTATAGCCAGGGCTGGCTGCAGGCCATGTTTTTCACCAGCCCTCAGGGTGCTCAAACCATGCTGGACAGTCATTCGCAACTTTGCAGACATACCCGGTCTGTAGAAATACAACCACAAACAGTTTTAACACAAGAAACATCTCGTGAGAAATTCCTATGAACCACAAGCCACTCAAATTTGAATTGGATTCAAAGCTCAGACCTTGCAGTTGTACAAACACATTTGTTATGTTTCAGATTTTTTAAAAAATGGCTTTGAGCCATTTCGATTACAGTAACTCACGGGGCCTTCTGGTGGATGAGGCTGTAGACTGCATTCCACCAGTCTCTCTGTCTCTCCGTGGAGAGCAACTTGATGATCTGCAAAGGCAGACATCTGGGCTCATGCAGCTGGGAGCTTGCCGTGATCTTCGATGTCTCCTGCAGCTGGGTGTGACTAGTGAACACAACTCCACACAGGAAAACCTACGCAAACACAGACACGGAAGGTGGTTGTGGAATGCCAAAGACCTAAACTATTTAAAGGACTTCAGTAAGACGCATGGTTTAAGATGTCTGCTCCAACTTGCACTTGCACCAACAATTAAAAAAAGCTCAATCACTGTCACAGAAAAAAAACCCTACAAACAAATCATTTTTTCATTTGACCATTTTGGAAAATTCTTAACCTCGACCTAGTACTTGGACTGGTAATAAAAACAGTTCAGTGGGACAGATATCCTTCAGATATATATGTATAGATATTCTAATTAGGAATTCAATCCTGCAAGTCCAATCAGAGTCACAGGTTTCCATCAATGCAAGTACAAGGGGTTGAACGCAACCCTGGAATGAGAGGCGCGATGTTTGGAGAGTCATACTTCTAGATCGAGCAGGCAGATGGACTCAGGCGTGTTGGTGTCCAGCTTGGAGGTCTCCAGTGTGAGGCGCGGGAAGAGCTGCTTCAGCCAGTCCCTCAGAGCAGGTCTTTGGGCCATGAGCGCCCACTGCAGGCCCAGCCAGGCCAGATGCTGCAGGTCTCCTCCGTGCAGCAAAACAGAACCTGTAAGATATAGGAATAGCTTTAGTAAATGGAACAAGAGTTTCGACAGGACTCTTTTTCACCGAGTTCTCATTTACAATAATCATTAAAAAAAAAAAAAAAAAAAAATACACACACACAAGCATTCTCTTCTTACCACTGTCCCACTTTATGAGATCTGCCAGTTCAGGTGCGTCGGTGCCTATGCTACGGATATCATCGTTGCCGATGAAGGAGGTGCTGACAGGGACTTGGGTGCCAAAGAGCATTTCGAATAGACTTCCCTGCCCACTCCTGTTGCCAAAAGCCTCCACGACCTCCTTCACAAACACATCATTGTCTTGGCTGAGATTGAGCAGCATGTGGCCTGACTGACTTTGGCGATCAGAAGCGAGGGAATCCATCAGCTGGTAGGCTGCTGTCTCTCCCTTTGAGGGCTTCGTCTTTGGTCTGGGAACCTGTAATTAGGGTTAAAGCAGGATATTTGCTGACAGATTCAATCACCCAATAAAAAAGGTCTTCAAGCTAAGCTTGCAAAACTGAGGATAAGCGTTTATAATACTCCTATACACTGACATGTTTTGCTTTCTCAAAAAGCTTGCTCAAGATATCTTCTGCCAGTCAAACAATATTTCAAATATACTTTTGCTGTAACTGTGCATTCAAATTTAGCCCACCTTGGTAGCTGGTATAATTCTTTCAGTCATTTCCTGGCTTCAGAACAACAGAAACCCTTATTACAGAGCCCAGATCCACTTTTGCAGGAGTCTCACCTGATAGGCTAAGAGGTAACAGAGGGCTGCCAAGTCAGTCACTGCCCTCCACTGCTGCTCTTTACTGTGTGCCATCTTCAGCAGCAGCGTCCCTGCATGCAGGTACAGGTGTCCCCTCAGCTCTGAGAACACCTCTGACAGCTCGTCTGTAGTGCTGGTGGCAAGCTTCATTGTTGACTGCATGGCATGGTCAAAACTAGAGACACAAGGAGCAAGGCTTACATGCTGAGAACTGGTAATCTCATGTACAAAGAGCAAAGGCCAATTACAATAAGTACTTCCTCTATTATATATTGCTGCCACAGCGCAGTCTGATTGCTGCAAATATAATGCAATAATCTCAGACTTCCTGATGCCAGATTTTGAATCTGGAATTCTTCCTTTAGTATACGGTTTCACAAATCACTTGTGCCCCTTGCAAAATGCTCAGTAATTTCCCCATCTTCACTAAAATACTGAGATCCAAATATTTTGAACAAGTTTCCCAGAATAAGGATTAACACATGAATAAATCAACTGTATAAGGTTAATCTGTTAAAATCCTAATGCCTGATGAAGCTGGCAGGTGTCCTACCTCTGCAGGGCCTCCACACATTGCTGCACCCCCCTTTCCGAGAGCGTGAGCCTGAGCAGGTTGCAATGGGCCAGCAGCAAATCCGTCTGCAGCTTTCGACACATCTTATCATTGGATGACACACTGGGCTGGGCTAGGTATTCCTGCAGGTCAAAGACACGGCAAAATGACTTCACAGACAACAGCCACTCTGACAAATCGCCAAACTGACCAAAAATGATGGGATTTATATGGCAGTCCCACGACAAAACAATGACACCGCCCCACCACACTCATTCATGTCCTCCATGAAACCACTCATTAAAAAATTATAATTTCAGAGGCAAAATAAACTATGTCTGATTCCAAGAAACAAGGGGGCATTTTATGGTTCCATGTTGGTCCAGAAGTCAGTCATATCTCTTCAGAAATGTCATCATTATTGGTTGCCAAAAAAATCACACATCAAAACAAACTTATATCACAGTATTGGTTGGAGAACAAAGCTACCTGCAACTGCCTGTTATGTTTTTGGAGAATGGAAAGAGCATGATGATTGATGTGTGAGAATTCTGTATTATTTACTTGCTCTGGAAGGATTTAACAAGTACGTACATAAATCCATCTCGAAACAAAATATATGGAACATTATTGCACAGCAACGCCCAACACCATTTTCCAGTATTTGACACTGAAACGACATGCTATAAAACAACAAAACTGTTGACTGGATGATAACACTGACTGCAACGGTTGTCATCATTCAATAAGATGAGAAATGACAACACTGCAAAAAGACTGCAATACTAGCTGTGCTTTGTTGGCAACTCATATTTTGTGTATGTATCATTTCAAAGCTTGTTGTACAACTGTTGACTGCAGCAAGGTGAACTGACATACCTTGAGGGTGCTCACGAGGGTGGAGTACCATTCCAGGCTGTTGCGCAAGGCACCCTTCTTCTCAGTAGCAAGGCAATGGTTGACTGCTTCCTCCAACCTCCCATCGGAACAATACAACTTCACCAGCTTGACGTTGATGTGAGCGTTGCCTGGGCGCACCTGCAGCTCTGACTGCAGCAGGTCGAACAGCTGGTTCCAGCCCTGCTGTCCCTGTGAGCTCAGCAGCTTCTCCTGAGGGAATGACACAGAGGATTCATGAACCGGTATCCAAAAATTCACAGATAACATGCTGGGTTTAAGGGAGAGAGAGGAATCCTTCAAGGGTAACTCCACCAAAAATCACACTTATGTTGCTCCTTAATAAGGTTCCGATAGTACTGAAAGTGACTAAGGATACATTTCTAAATTTTAAACACTTTCATACTTTTGTTTTGCCAACTCCATGCTATCAAACTGTTAAAATGCCTAGAATCCACTGTTCCACCAATCCTCTCTGCGCAAATTCCTTTTGAAAACCAATGCATGCGTTTTAAACAACATATAACAAACTAAAAAAATGTCAATCAATCACTTAAACACATACACACTTAAAGGGCTTAGATAAGCAACAGATATTGTTTACTATAATAGAAATTTGAATTTACATCCACTGTAGTGGATCGAGTCTTTAAGACTCATGGAGAAGAGGGGGAAAAAAAGAGAGAGAATGTCAAGCACTCTAATCAAAATGTGACATTCTTGTCTAAGGAAATGGAGATTTCTCTGCTGTCAAACTAGCTCCTTACTTTGCAACATGCTTATGTAATAAACCAGAACAGGAACAACATACACAACTTTAACTTTACAGTGAAGCTACCGTTTCAGGTTTCACTTCTATACTACAGATACTGTATGAACAGACCTTCAGGTTGTAGACAGCAGGGCTTCCTGGCAGTAGCTTGGCTGCCTTCTCGACCCAGAACTCCGCTCTGCTGTCATGCTCTGGCTTATTGCACAGCAACTCCGCCACCTTTAGGACCAGGTCTTTCTGCGCTGGGTTCAAGTCCACTGAGCGCTGCAGAGAATGGACAAAGGGAAACCACCAAATTAAAATACAAAACTGGTGTGCCTCTCGACTGTATATCATTTAAGAACACACACTGCAAAAGGATTCAGGGACTATGTGATCTTGAAGAGCCACGTCCTACCACTGCATATTGCCAGACTCTTAGTATGGTGTAATCTTTTATTCATGCTCCACTTTAAAATACAAACAAGTCTGATAACAGTCTGATTTAGTACACCCCCCACCCCAAAAAAAATCACAGCCACTGTCTAAGCAAAACTGTGACAGCAAAGAGAAATTTATCTATTATATTTTCTCTGAGTAAGTGTCTGGAGAAGCCCGATAAAGATGCAGTCTTCTAAAAAGATCCTAACCATCCCGGAACCAAAGGTCCTATGGGCTGGGCATCATTGTTCAGGCCTCAGACAACATTCCTCAGCAATCTTTATCAAGGTACATCTAATTATGCACAATGCCACAGGGTGAGTTGATGTATTTGAAATCATGTGATATGCAAATGATAACCGATGATAATTCATAATGCACGCAGTGTGTAATAAGGATTTACACACCTTGTAACATCCCACAGCTTTATTGATGTCTCCATCCCTCTCATACAGCTGGCCCAGAAATTTATGTGCTTTTGGGTCCCTCTCTTGCACTGTCAAGTAAGCCGATACATGTCTAAAAGCATAAAAAAACAAATTAATACAGTGTACAGTTACACAAATAAATACAACCAGCAAAACTGACAAAAGACCTTCCAATTCATCAGACTGCAAGGCCGTGTGACTCACATTACGTCTTGGCTTACCTCTTTGCAAGTTCATATTCCTTTGCCTCGAAGTATAATTTAGCAAACAAGAATCCTTTTACTGGTTTCTGTCAATGGGAACCAAAACAGACAGTTGGCAAAACATTGCAGGTTCGAATACTGAATCTCATAGTTTAAAAAAAGTCTGTAGCATCCTAACGTCATCTTAGCTAGCAATCGCTTTTACAATGCGTCTAAAGATGCAGGAACTAAATATCACCTCTTTGAGACAGCAAGGTAGCTAGACTAGTTAGCAAGCCAGGCATTTCGCTATTTGGATAAAAGTCAACTGTGTTCTGGGTCACCTGCTGAAATATGACACAAAAGCCACTGTGCTCCCCAAAGTGAATCGCTAACTAGCTTGCTAGCTGATACCTAACTTGCTAATGTTAGCTACATGTACGATCTACAATATACAAGGACACCAAAAAACCCTAAATTAAAGCAACGTAATGAAACGTTTAGTTTCGTTTCTGAGTAAACGGCTAACGGCTAATTTAGCAAGCTAGCCGGCTTTGACATGGGAGGCACTTGAAAATATTCAGGCCTGCCGCGTTTTTTAAAGGAGAAACAAAGTGATACCCAGCTAGCAAAAACTGAAAGTAATTCGTCATAAAGACATGTTTTGGGATAAACGGAAACAAAGTTCCTATTTTAAAGAATCACGCGATATCCCAGTTGCAACTTCAAATGTCTTAAATGTGTTGAACCACCTGTCAAATATGTTCTCAGAGTCAGTTAGCCGTCACTTGCTAACTATGGCCTGCTACTTCAACAGTACTTGGCTATCTAGCTTCTGGCTAACGTTAGCTACCTTACCGCACCACGCAGATTTTAGCCGGTTTTAGCTCACCTCTTTCAGGGAGGGAGAAGCGCTCTGCACCGAGGAAATGTAACGGTCCACTTCGACCTTACTTCGCCGCATGGCTGTCGAGAGCTGTGTTTTGTTGTATTTCTATTTTGTATTACCTTATCTACAGTTCAACCCTTTAGAAGAAGCTTTAAAAACCTCGATGTCCAGGTAGTTGCGCTAAACCTTCACTTACACAACCGCGCGTAGCCTCGGAGACTTCAAATGGCAGCAAAACTCCGCCCGTCTGCCACCATCACGTGGTATTCATACGAACTTGAGGATCACCATTAACGTTTTGAAAAAAACTGGCTTGTTCACGGGCATCAGTTTAGCGTACTCACTGCGCAGAATCACTAATCTATATTGGACACGGATGCATCAACTTCCTGATGAGTGACTACAATCGGTCAATCCGATTGATGAATACGTTCACATGCGCAACACTTTCGCTGAACTGATAGTCGTGAACAAACCATTGTGCTAGAAATTTGACGCATGTGAAAATTCGTGGCGCGTGCGATGGTTTTGTTGTGTCGAAACGTGTTAGCACGCGAATGCAGTCTGTTCTAGTGAATTTAAATTTCATTGCTAGTTGATGGGAGCAATGCCAAGACGCCACTGTAGCTAGTCAGCTTCCCTTTTTGAGGGTAACGTTACTTTTGCCCACTTAAGTGACGGCGGGTGAAGCACTTGGAGGGTAGAGCATGTCTACAGACGATTTACTCTGTTGTGCAAAAGTAACATGCTGAAAAAGTGCTTTCTCCAGAGCTCTATTTCTATTTTCCAAAGCCTGGCCAATGACCGATCATTATGTATTCACTCCCTTTCCACATTGTTACAATAATCATACATACACTCCTTGAAATTGCCCAGGGACGCAATCTTTTACCCTTGGCAGAAAAAGAAATCCATTCCCTTTTTCACTGACTTACTTTCTAGGCGTGATGCATACAGATGATTTATATGTTTAAGTTCAACACTGAATAAAACAAAACACAGCCTGGGATGAATAATGTTTTTATTTGATACTACAACCATTTTAGGATAATAAATGGCACAAACTACAGTGATCAGTGCGGAGTACATGTGCAATTGAAATATGCATGGAAAAACCACACAAGACATCAACAGTCATTAAAAGCTGCAAACATGCATCAAGTATGTAGTATGGCACATACTGTCTGACATTAATTCATAGTGAAAAAGCAAGCATTTATGTAATATTCCTCCATACTGCAGGATTCCATGCTTTAATATATGGGAGCCACATTTGGCTGTGGAATGTGTAAAATGCATTAATGTTTACTATATGCAAATACATTAAATAAACCATTCACAAGGCTAAATACAAGTGTAAATTGAAATGCAGTACATTTCTGGTATTGGTCTGAAACAATGCATAGATTTTTATCTTTTCAAACTGTGACAAGTGTATCCCTTATTACCAACTAACAATGACATGATGCAGACAAATGCGTGTTTAAAGTAATATGTTTTTATAGCAACTCTCCAAGTCAGACACACCTTCATTTGCTCATAAAATTCAGCCCAAGGCCAAACTATTGACAATGAGAGTTAATACATAAACATAAATGTGACTTAGTCTCTGTCAATTAATGGTTAAGGCAGCAGTTGTGAATTTACTACCAAAATACACACTGCTCTAAAATGGCAAAGCACAGCTCACATATGACCACTGTCCATTTTTAGATATAAAACATTAGGCACAAGAAAAACAGTTCAAATATATATAAAGCCATGCAAAAAACAAGTACATAGAAACAACCTGGATGTAGAGGAATAACTGAAAACTAACATGTCTCTCTGTCTTTGGATATAACAAATAATGTAACAAATAACAAAAAAAACATAGTGGATCCATGCATACTGACACAAAAACATATTAGTGTCAAGATAAGGTTCTGACCCATTACTGATACTCAGTAAAGATTTAACAGTAAAAACAGATGTATCACAATTTTTATTCATATTCTATCATATTTGCAAATGCAAATGAGAGAAAAATCTACATACTGACAATGACATTGTTTTGTGTGTACATTTAATCTTATCAAGTAACCAAAGAAAGCATTTCAATGCTATGCGTTCACGCGAAACAGAAAAAATTAGTTAGCCCTTGTTAAAATGGTGACCTCAACATTTCTGATTGTTTCTAATACAGGACATACATGAATAAAATAGACAGAGCACATGGGAAACTAGTTTATAGCAGATTAGCGCTTCAGTATTCGGCTTGATAGGCATGCACAGCCCCGCTGATCATTGGTTCCCTCTGGGGGTGTCGATGTCTACTTGCGTCCCACTGTCTCCGCCAGCTTCTTCAGCCTCTTCTTCAGCTCCAGGGGGAACTTTTCGTAGCACTTCTTGCACACCGGCTTCATGTCAAACTCCACAAATTTGTTCCTGCACACAGATATGATATAAGAATGTATATCCAACACAGGCTTGATTTATCAGTGACAGTAAGACAATCAACAAAAAGCTCACTTCTGGTGGGTCTCCACAAGAAGCATTTCGATTACTACAGAGATCTGCATGCTGCTAGACTCACACTATACACGGTATTGTAACCGGCATCCACCATATTATCAATAATTTGCTTCTATTTGCTAATGTATACTGCATGTTAGACTTCTAATTAGTAAGCCAATACAACGGTGCATTCATCAGAGAGGACTGGATTGGTATTTGACAACAATAGTCTAATTGGGATGCTCCAATTTTAAAAATTCACAAGCAACAACACTCAGGTTTTGGTGCTTCACATCATGCAACAGAATCATCCAATTCTCCCTCTTGCTGGGAAAGGGTTGCTTTAACTACTATACTGTGATGCACACATTTGCTAGAGGATCAAGGGGAATGTCACATGCATCATGCACAAGAGCTTAAGCAACTCCATTCCATGTGCAAGTGAAAACAGGAAGGAACTGAGGCTTATAGTAAGTGGGACTTTCCACATCAAGGCCCGGGACTGCAGAAGGAACACAGCAGCCCATTCTATGCCAGTAAATCCAAACCAGTTACACAGCATGCTAATCATAGGTCAATCCAGGGAAAGAGTTTCCGGATTAAGATTTAAAACGGGCATTTTAAGCCTTTTCTCAACATTAGGCAGACCAAATACTCGGCCTTTGACAAAAAGATCAGTGTACGTCACCTCCTGTATGACTAATCACCATGGTTACCATCCATCCAAACAACATCACTGATTTATGATCATGCAGCATTCCATACACCTACATTGGCAGTTATGGAGATGGACAAAAACATACATCAAAATGGTACATTTTAACCCAAATTATGGAAGTGAGAGAATCCAACATTTTGTTTTGACTGATAAGCACACCAGGATATGGCTCTACTTTTTCTATAGAGCCTGTGCTCCACTGGCAGGGAAGATGTCTCGCTGCCCTCTACATCATCAATGATGTGAGCATGCAGGAGCATGCAATGTCTCCATCTCACCTCTGACAAACTGCAAAGCTTGTCTCCAGAGCAATTCATCAAGCATGTCAGTACATCACTTTATGTCACACAGTGCACTTCATTATCAGGTATTGGACTGCAGTGAACCACTGAAATGGGATGGCAGTGGGAAAACCAGTGCAAACCAAACGAATGGATCTAACACCCACAGCGCACACAGAGGAAACCCAGAGCCGAGGGAGGAAAAAAAGAAAAGGGAGGATGACACTAACCAATGGATGGAAAGTAGAAGAATGGGAGGAAAAGGGAAAGAAAGGTTTACAAACAGATGGCCATTTTCTTTTTCTTGTCCTTGGAGTCACGCTCTCGCTTCGCCAGCCGGCGCTTCAGCTCCTCCGGCATCCGCTCATAGCAGTGCTTGCACACTGGCTTCAGGTCGATCTCTACAAACTTGTCCCTGCACGGCCAAGAGCCAGGGGGCAGGGGGGCACGGACCAGGGCCAGAAATGGAGAGGGAGAACGTTGTACATAGGAGAGAGAGGAGAGAATAGGGGGAGAGCGAGCAGAAAAAGAGAGGATAGGTGGAGGGAACAGGGGAGAGGAGCAGATGCACAGGAGGACAGTTAGGACTGTTAGGTGCAAAGCAGAGACAGTAGAATGAGGCCGAAGAGAACTGTGCCACGGTTGAAACCACTGGTCAACATTCACACACCCCCTCCACAGAGGACTATGGGAGATGTGTACAACATGTACCAGAACCCTGCCAATCACAGAGGACATCTCCTTGACCATAATTACGATGCATTATGGAACCGTTCTGCTTTATGCTCTACCCTTCGTGACCCTACCACAGAGCTGTGGTTTCTCTGTCACTAAAATGTCACTGTCACCAGTGCGTCAAGACAATTATTTAAACACAAAATAACCACTAAAACATTTCTGTTTCAATTCAGGTTGTCTGTATTCATGTGTGCTTTTTGGTATATAGTGAAGAATTCCAACAAATCATTTTTAAAACTGTTGATCAAGATGGTTCATATTAATCAAAATCATTTAATACTATTCACAAAAAACATGCTTTCACTGTAGTGACAGCTTGCCATCACAAACATCATTATTCTCTAAAATGGGAGCTTCTGTTGAGACTACATGTTCATTATCTATAGGTAACATTTGTCTTGTTTGATAGTAGATATGTCTATTTAGTGCAGCTGTGCCCGACCTAACCCAGAGAAGTAGCCTGAGATCAGCTTAGCAAATCATGTCAGGGGCCACAGTAAAGATGTTTTCAAATTTTGATACCTGATTTCTTTTTTATATGATAACAAATGTATTATTTTAATAATATGAAAATGTTGTATGTTTTTATCCCTCTACTAGCCTATGATATTTTTATTTTATACTTGAGAGCTGGAGATGATGCAATGGCTACTTTTGTCAAGCATATATAACAGCTGTACTGGTAAGAAGACACGGACATCCAGACCATTCCTCAGGATTGCCCTGTCTGAACGCCATATTTTTAACATAAAATATAAACACTTTCATCAGGTGACATTTCATTGATTTACAGACCTGCACTCTGACAGGTTAAAGTTCAGTAATACAAGGAAACGATGATAAACAAATCAACCAGCACAGGCTAAAAGAAAACTGCTCTACGTGGTTACCTTCTAATGGCTTTCACAAGTCTAACAAGTGGAGTTGCTACTTTTGATATGTACAGTTTTGAAGCCGTTTTCAGAGTGAACAGCTTCCAGATGGATGTAGGCAACATATCATCACAAACGTATCAACATAAACTAGGATTCCAGAAGGTTTCTAGAGATGCACTGAAACAGAAGGGCTAAAATGCCAGGAATACTCCTTAAGGAAATATCAGGAAACTTTCAAGACCAAAATATATTTACTGAAGGCGACGAAGAGTCAAAGCATAGTCTGGGGATATCAGTAAGAGTAGCAGTGTAAGCAGTGCGTTTGATAGGACTGAGCACTTTGCTGGGGCATTCACTCAGAGTCTCACTCACTTCAGGGTCAGTTTGGTGTTGCAGGTGGAACAGGCGAAGCAATTGACACACCAGGCCTTGTTCAGGGCTGATACCACTGTGAAGGGATCACAGGAACATCATGAATGTTTCCGCATAGCATCATACTTCCTCCATTCACAATGAACAATGAAGTGCTTTCAGTACAAACCTAACCTTATCATATAAATGTGTGTCCAATACTTTGAGACATAAATTAGGAAGGAAGGCATTACACACCTTTCATACATTAATACTTTATTACAATTAAGTTGTGTAATATAATAATATAACTGCTACGCATAATACTGGATCTTAAATATGTACACATATTGGACAGAGAAAATATCTCACCGTCTCCTTCAATGACACGGTTGCAGTGGTAACAAACATCACCAAAGAGCTGTCGGTGGATAAAAGTAGTGAATCAGAGAGACAGTTGCATGTTTAACTGAACATACATGGTAGACACCAAATCTTCACAATCACGCAAGACAACATGCTGATGCATGCACAAGCAGAATATCTCACTACTGTTTATTCTGGCAACTGTTTGCCAGTTGCTTGCATGATAGCAAGGGTGAAATAAATTTAGGTTGTTTTCAGTTTCCTTTCACCAATAGGTGGCAGTAAACAACTGAACGATAGTTGAGTTAGTGCCACGATTCCAAATTTGTGTTTAGATGTAGGAGACAGGCATTGCAAATTACCTGGGTGTACTATAAACCTGTAAATTTGGCAACTTAGCAACAAACTGAGTCATGGTAAAGGTGAATATAACAGATAATTGCTTGATTTAAAATGATTTCTAGAAAACTGTTTTAGTAATAAACAGTAGTATGGAAATTTGGTTCTGCTTATGAAATGCATCATAACTTATAGTAGATTCTATATTTAAAGCAAATAAACATGCAATATGCAGACAAAAGAGTGAACATATTTATATTCTAGATGGTACAAGCAATTGTAGGCCGAGTCCCAGTCTGCCAAACTTGCCAGACCAGATTTATCTAGAACGACATGTGAGCATTTTGCAGGATTTCAAGACTCTAACTAATCTGAATCACTATGAAAAGACTCATCTTAGCTTCAGCTTATCAACTGAAGACTAACTTTACCTCCAAACTGTCCCTAAATTTCCAACCTGCCTTGCCCATATGGTCAAGTATGGACTAACTTCCCAAGCTCACTTGGGGATTGTGACACAGCCTTACTCACAGTCACAACAAACAGATAGCCACTCTTGTGTCCGATAAGATCACACACAGAGCTCCAAAATTACAGAAATACCAATTCAGTTCAGTCAGCTTTTGTGTAATGCTAAGAAAGGGGATTTTAAAAGTGACTCTTCCTTGTGTTTGGATAGCCACGTTGCTTTACCTGGTTGTAGTGCGTCTCACAATAGGCCAGTCCCTTCCTCTCATAGTGACGGTGTCCCAGGAAGGGCTTTTCACACTTAGCACACACAAAATGCTGCAAATACACGGCACCAGCCCAACACATTAGTTCGGCACAGGCTCTGGATCTGAGGCTGTTTAGTTCAGGTTCAGAGGGCTGACCACAGCACACAGCAGAGTCAGGAGCAAGCGGGCACAGAGCAAGTAGGGCATAGCATCCCTGCTGGAAACACTGACTCCTCAGACAGGCTGAGCAAACACAGCAGTATTTTAATACAGATGTCAATTTTTAAGGCTGTTTGAAAACCACACCCAACACCTGTCAGCCTTACAGCCACAGAAAAACCAACCAGAATGGGACTGGTTTATCCAAACAAATTTGTGGTGTCAGGAAGGTGTGGAGCTATTCTGTCTGAGAGGAGACAGCACCAGCAGGGACATCTGGGTAAAGAGGAAGCAGGACAGAGAGTGGGCCAGGCAGGAAGAAGCCACGCCCCTCACCATGTCAAAGTGCCTCTCGCAGTAGGCATGTCCCCTGCGCTCGTAGTACGGATGACCCTGAAAGGGCCTTTCACACACACCGCACACAAAGTGCTGAGAGAAGATGATGAGGAAGGGTACACAGACGAGAACATGAGAGGAAGACACAGAGTGTAGAAGGAAAGACACAAACATATGGCCAGACATACTGTAGTGTTAGGGAAGAAGCGTTTTCATCAGTTGAAGAGAAGAGAATATTTAAAAATGTATAGTGAAAATAGCCCAGAATGGAAAGCAGTCTCAAGAGAAGCCTTATAACATACATTATTACAAAAAATGTAGGAATTCACTCTGAAACATACTGAAAGCAAAGAAAAAGCCAGAAAGAGGTTCCAAACACATATTGGCTATTTTTCAGGAGAGAAAACAACAACATGAATGTGGTCACAATAGCAGAAAATTAATTTATGAAGCATAGAAGGCCATACATGTACAAGATGACCTTCACAGTATCATAAGATTATGGTATGTTCCTTTCCTTTTAAAACATAAAGGTCAGTAATTGTGGATGACACTACTTGAGCTATATTGTAACATAATTCAATACAAAATAATGGGAAATCGCTTTAATTATCCCGTACGCACCTCCACGTGCCATTGCTTGCCCATGGCATTGACCACGCGGCCCTCGATTGGTCTCCTGCAGGCCCCGCAGATGGGCACGCCCATTTTGTCATGGCAGGGCAAGCAGTACAGCTCGCCCTTCAGCTCTCGGGCGTCCGCCGTCAGCTCCTTGCTGCAGGAGAAATGAGGGGGGGGGGGGGGGGGGGGTTCAGGGAGGACAAAAAATGACTTCTATCTGATTCACTCCTTTTGTTATGAAACCATCCACAATCCACACCTTGGATTTGCAAAACATCCAGCGACAAAGATGGAAGTTTTCTCATGAGTCAACCATGCACCAGCACATTGCACAATCAACCTCTTCCCATATTTAGTCTAGCCGAACAGTCTGTCCTTCCTGTGTTGTATGTAAAGACTTGGGCAGAGAATACGGCAAAGGCAGAGGTAGGCAGAGGAGCAGTTCCGGTGTGACTGAGTGTGTTTGATTTAGCTCTCTGCCAGCACCAGCCCCCTTTGATTCTGTCCTGTTCAGGGAGTTCTAACCTGACAGATCAGGAGCTGGCTTGACTCACTACACAAATACAATCAGAATATCTCGCAAGGTAATGAGGTTCCTTTGGTGATTTCCTAATTAAAGTCAGCATATTAACAATGCATGGGCCCTCCACGAGGCTGACTAGGGAACATGCATTATTCACCACATCCTGTCTGACATGGGTAGTTTTACTTGGGGGGGTGTTCAAGTCTCCCTTGTTGTTTCTTCCACAGTATGTAGACAGAATGGGTTTGGTTGTTAAAGAGTGGAGTAAGTGACAGATTTATGGCCAACGAGTGCAAACTGTGAAATACATCACATCCACTCCCATCTGGGAGAACAGCAGTATGGACCTATCTGCACCTCTTCTTTTGCCCTTTGGCTGAACCTAACTGTGATGAAAGAATGGAAAGGAGCCCCACCCACTTACTAAAGACAGACAGACCAGTCCATCCCCTAAACGCCCCTCAGAGGATGTGTGTGTCAGTAGCTGGGCCTCCGGACAACCGGACAGCCCCTGACAAGCATGTACAATCCACTTTATGTCTGCATAGATATATGTGGAGACCAGGCCAATCAGCTTTGTGCTCTAATCTTTAGAATGCAAACTATATAGTTTAGGCCAAACTTTGACAGAAAACACTACAAACAACAGAAACAATACAAATAACAGGGGAGGAAAAGTGGTGTGGCTGACGCCTTTTCGAATGCAGCTCAAGTTGAGATACACTTAGCTTTGTCATTTAAAATACCAGCCTAACCATGTGCTTATATTATTTGTAATGAAGCAACTGTTTAGAAATTCTGAACAATTTATAGCTGCACTGATCCGTTCCTAGCAGATCACTGCTTCCCTTCAGTTTTAAACAGCACCATCTTCTCCCTGCACAGATTTTGCTTCAGAAATTGCGTGCAAATGAAAAGCCTTGGAAGAACGCTGGCAGTCAATTGTGTCTGATCTATTAATCCACCAGGCTCATCTGTAGCCCCAGTATTCGTATACAGTGCAAACAGAGGCGCAGATCTATTACATCTGTTACCATGTGTCTATGTGGAAGCGCCCTTCCAGGGGATGTGACAAATCAACAGCTAAACACTGGATAATAGATAAACCCTCCCAGTTCTCACTCAGCAAATATAGACAGTAGTTCTTACCAGGGTATGGAAAATATCTTTGCATTGGCAGGTGAACTAAGAGGTGGTTTATACTGACCCACAATTGGTGCAGTTGAAGTGGTCAGGGTGGTAAGGGTCATTCTTGAAGATGAGCGGCTGCTCATCGATGATGGCGTGGCACTTCTGACAGATGTACTTGCCCAGACCACGGGCCTTCTCCCGGTTATGACAGGGGCGGCACAGATGCCTGTGAGGGGTAACATCAAAGGAATGAAACGACTACCTAAAATAGCACATGGATTCATGGTTCAACGCCGTCACTCAGCTCTCCAGTGAGGATGAAGCACTGCTGTAGAGTCTTTCAAACAATGAGAAAGGAGCATGGAACATCTCACTAATGGCAAACATTCTTTACACACTGTGTCACACAAGGAAAGTGCTCTGATGGGTACGTGGGTAAGGCCCAAAGGCATGTTCCCATGGCAGAACGCCACAGCAGGGGGATGGGCTCCAGGACCCAGCTGCCTGATTCTGCGGGGCCACGCTGAGTAACGCTCACCTGCCCGCGTTCTTGACGAAGCCCACATCAGCCAGGACCGCCTGGCAGATGTCGCAGCAGAAGCAGTCGGGGTGCCAGCTGTTGTTCATAGCCTTGATGACACGGCCAATGATGAACTCCCCTGAGGACAAGGATGAGACTCGTGAAGGAAAACATCAATACAGTTGGTGCAACACAAGACATTAGCACCAGGACAAGGAGCTTATACACATACATGTGTCCATGTGTGTCCACAGACAGGAGAGAAAACATCACCAGAGCAGGACACAATGATCAGCCTTGAGTACCAGCTGCCCATGCCACACTCGTGTTTCTATGGATTCTTCACTGAGATTTTCAAAGTGTACCACAGTGGTGAGAGGCCTAACCATTATGGAGTAAAAAATGGTGAAATGGCAAATGTAATTTTTACCTATTTGTACATAAATATATGGAGGCCATAATGAGATTACACACTTCTTTTTTTAAGAACTTCCTTTACAAAATCTGATACCATAATGATGTTACATACATTCTGTTACTGAACATAGCTTGGGTGTATAGGAAAATAGAGTTTGTAGCTTTGAAAACTGACAGGTGCTTGTGTGTGTGAACACTGTATGATTTGTCTGGTAACTACAGTAGGAGGCACTGACAGAGATTTTCTGAGTCAGTATTCATATTCAATGATGGTTGAACCTTGTCTGCTAATTCTAATACCAAAATTTCAGGTTTGTATTTAAATGGTAAACAACTTCCATTCTTTGAAAACTGAGTTTGATACACTCTATACAAGCACTTACAGAATTTACAATCTGTAATAGTTAGGCAGTAAAAGAATCAATACATGAAAGACATTGGCAATCATAGGTAGCATTATGCTAACTGAATATAATGGAAAATAAAAATGCTGACCAAATTAACACAATGTAGTTATTTCACTTCACAGGTTCCTATTCATTGATTTTTCTCCATGCTCTTAGTAATTTAGTGTTTAACACATGATGATTGTAACACCTGAAATGTGACTGAAATCGCCACTATGAGCAAGCCACTGAGATCCTTGTAAAATTTGTGTAAACTAGCCTTTTGAAATAATGTATCTGTGTTAATCCATGGTTTGAGCAAACCTGGAATTGGCATGGATATCACAGACACATCTGAGCACCATGTCTTTTCCACAGCTCACCACTGAAATATTATCTATGATCGGACAAGTGTCCCTGAAGGCTGCATTGCACTGTTCAGGAAGGATATCATGAGATGGTCTGCTATTGAGTGTTCCAGTTAAAACCAATCGATTAGAGGCCAAAACTGAAATCATCCACATTGATCATGCAATGGAATAAATTCCACTATTTCCTGCTTCATGGTATGACCATTTAGTATTACTTCAGTGCATATTATCATCATTATAGAGGTATAAATATCCTATCAATTTATGATGAAAAACTTATGATTCCTTACTTCATTTTCAGCTGAAATTCTCTGACTTTTCCATAGCACAAATAAAGTCTTGGTGCCAGTTATTCCTCCCTAGGTGGCTGCTGGGAAACTAAGTCAGTGCATGTTGGACTCTTCCTACGCCTGGCACGTATTTGTGCCCTGAATTTGAGCTCTGTAGATACTCACCACACTGGTGACAGCAAGGGGCAAACAGCATCTGGAAGTCATGCTCACAGTATTTCCTGCCCTCGAACTGTAGTAATAGAACACAGCATCACACTTTTAATGGACAACCACAGAAACATAAAAAGCATGATGTATTACATGTTTATGCACACCAAAATGTCAACTTTTATATCTATAAACACAGGCTTGCTCCCAGGAAAATCACATCTTTTGACCCCTTAGAGAAATTGTTTAGCCATAACAGAATTCTCTCTGAGATAAATGCCCTAGTATTTGCGGGGAAAGGGTACGAAATCACAGTGCCTGCATGATGCCCATTCATATTTCAAGGACTAATCTGTTCATCTGGCACATGCTTCTGCTTTCATTGCAGACGGAGCCAGGGTTTGATCTTCGCTCACTCACAGGACACTGTGGTACCAGCCACTTCAAAGGGAATACAGAAACTTCATTTCCTCTGAAGGCCCTGGAAGTGCTCACTGCTGCTCCTCAGGCTGAACCTTTGATGTGCAGTAACGTGTCAGAAAGGATACTGTGTTCCCAAGAGTCCACTCAATGCTATGTGGTTCCTGGCCACCTCTCAATTCTACAGCACAGTGATAACTTAATGTGTGAGCTATCACTTCAGTCACATGTCGATTCTCAATGGACTCAATGGTCTACATGAATTTGAATACTAAATATGCAAGGAATATTTTCTGAACTCTTGATGTTCATCAGATAAACAAACCTTGTTTACCCCCAATCTGACACCCAATCTGCTGTTCTTCACAACAGTTTGTCCCAGCACTATTTTAAAGTGAAATCATTTTGAAAAACACATTTAAAAATTAATGAGATATTACGGTATTAGTCAAGCTGCTCATAATTCATTAATGCACGAGGTTTGTGCAGCCTTTTCTTCCAGTTCCGGCAAAAGTTTCAACCCTGCTGACATACAGGCTTTCTAAGATCTCTCTTAATTGGCAATTAACTAAATATTTCCAGCATAACATTGTTCAGAGGAATCAAGCCTGTCAGTCACGGTGATAACATTGTACAGGATTTGGGTAAACTCAAAAACAGCAGTTATTATTGCAACCCCTCCCCTGCAAGCCCCAGGATTGGTCAGCTCTGGTGTAGGGGGAGGGGCCCACCTCATAGAAGAGTCCCTCTGGGAACTGCTGGAAACACTGCGCGCACACAAAGCACTGCTCATGGTACAGCTCCCCATTGCTGTTGACAATCTTCTCTGCCGGGGCAAAGCCACTCTTGCAGCGCTCACAGATGGCATTTGCCAGGGCATTTGCCATGTTGCTGTGGAGGAGAGAGAGAAAACACAAAAATTAATCACCATTATTTTGTTTTCATAGTCAATTCCTTTAGATAGGACAATATCTAGGTATTACATCTGTCATACAGTGGAACCCGTCTAGCACAGCTTCAAACAGAGCCACACTAATGGCATGCACTGAAAAAAAGTGTTGTGATTTTGATGACTTACAAACACTGGCACAGAGAGGGTTAAAAGCAGACCACTTATTAAAGAACTTTGCAGTGAGGGCATATGGGAATCTGGGTGGGGCAGAGTGACCGTGAGTGGGAACTTTCCCTCCACTCCCCATCAAATTCACTTCTATGGATTCTCTGGATCTTTCCCAAGGAAGCCACCATGAAGAAGACACTACCAATGGAACCTTTTAGTAAAAAGCTCATTCATCCATCTGCACTTAGTTAGCAAAGTAATATCAGTTCATCAAAACAAAGAACAGCACATTCTCTTCACATCCAAGAACATTTTATTTCAATCACTCTGTTGGACCAGATATCATATTCTTCCACCGAGGTTACTGGAAGGCTCGTGTGAACTGGGTGCATTGGGTTTCCAATGAACAAATGTATTTTTCTTAACAACCATGCTGGGTTCATGCCAGGGTTTACACTCGCACACTGAATTATCAGCTGATTTTAGGGCAGAGGAGTAATGAGCTACTCTCCACATTGCCTCACTCACTCTGACCACATTGAGGTGGAGGAGAATTCCAGCAGCAGAGGTCAGTTACCCTTCATTCTGCCCCTGTATGCCAGCTCCAAAATGCTACCAAAAAGTGGAAATTGTAGGTGATGAAATATTCATACTGCTGCTCATCTTCACCGCATTACAAGTGCCCCTGAAGGGTGATCAAAGCCGGAAGTAATGTTTTCTTGCAGTGATGTGTTCCACTGAAATCCGCTGACCTTTCTTTGCTGCACGGTTTGTTTATGGAAGGTGTGTGTACATGAAAACACCGCAATTAGTCATTTCACTGCGGTACAACAAACACGCTCGCTTCCATTGGGTCACACGCGGTCTCACGTCGAAAAGAGAGTCAAGAGGGACTAGTCATAGCCCGAGGTGAGGTGCAACGTGAATTTGGATTCAGTTTAGCCAAGATACTGCAACTTCTGTATACTTACAAGATGTACATCTCAAGTTTATTTTATATGAACATACTGTTACTTCTCTAAATTCTCAGTATATTGTTAAGATTTCTGCAACTGTGTTGATGTCAGTAGAGGCTGTCTAACAATGTCTCCAATGAAAGGGATAAAGGTCTCCCCTAATGAGGTAGTTAATGGTTAAGCCACCAGAAATCCTTCTCCTTTCAAGCCCAGAGCACAGAGCACTAAATCTCAATACCAGCATTGGCCACTACTCAAAGGAGTGCAGAGAAGTGAATAAAAGAAAGAGAGGGTGGGAGGGGGGAGAAAGGAGCACATTCTGACTTTGCTTTGTTTAAAAGGTCAGAATTCCTGCGTGGCTCCTAGAGAATGTGTTTACATATATGGAGCATATATGGCATTGCTCTCCCCAAGAAGAAGAGATGGCAGCAAAGTCTTTGCCAACAACCCAATATAGCATGCAGTGACATGGCTACGTCAACTTCCACATTTCTGGCGTTGGACAAAAGGAGATGTTTACACTTCACAGGAGACGACTGGCAGCATTAGTGTAACCGACAGACTTACAGAATTACAATTCGCTAGGTCGATTTCTTTGTGCATCTTAAAACTGGTATTTATTCTGAAACAATCCAGGCCATGTACCTGTCTCTACTCTCAGAAATTAAGCCCTGGACCATAAGGCCCACAGTTCACTCCACTTTACCCTAAACATTATTCTAACCTGAGTCACTGAGGTCTTGAATACTTTATTACTGGGACTGACCTGTACCCTATGAAAGTTCAGAGGTTCGATCATTGAAACACTCTCTGAATAAAGTTGAACTATCACATTCCTAACTGTTTTTTTCCTGTTATGTGAATGTGTAAAATGTCATCGCAGCTCTACAGTCTAAGGCTGGGGCAGCAGATGTGTCCTTTCTTGCTTTCACTCTGTTTTCAGAGCTGTACCTCTGCCACAAAATTCAGTTCAGACAGATGCTACAATGTGACATGAATGCTGTGAAATTAAGATTAATGCTAATAATTCAGGACTGAATTAGGCATAAGATAGTGAGTTAGCTGCTGTCTGACCGCAGAACAGAGCTCAGCTGTTCAGCTGTTTTTATGACAACCACACAATTGCAGATACTGGGTGAAGTCACAATGTTAACAAAATTCTACAACAGTAACACAAGTAAGTTACACACACCTAGGCAACTAAAACATGGTTTAATTAGATAAAGTTAATGTGTGAGACTGGTACCACACTTGCAAAATATACTTGATGCAATTTACAGGTGTGTTGCAAATGCGTCACTGTATACAGCCTAGGAGCCATCATGTGGCCAGCATATAGACAAAGGATTCTCAATCATGCTGCTACAATGGGTGTGGGACTCAGATGTTTAGGCAGTGTAGAGCATTACACACAGAAGTAAAAAAAAATGCCTGTTTATTAATTACTTTGACATGCAGCTGTGGATAGCTTGCTCTGTGACACCTTAAATGTCCTTTTGGGAGATATCTCTGTTACACTGACCAACTTCAAAGATTATGTCATAAAAATGTGATGACTTCACAACGGTTAAGCATTTCATATTACAACCCAACCCTCACAGGGTGGAATTTATACTTCAGAACAACCCAAATAGTTACTTCATTATTTCTTTGCAAATTCCTTTATGCAGGGTGGCGACACTTTTTGATCATGAAGGTCTCTAATTAAACATTCTGCTCCTTAAGCTCCAGGCCATTCCCTACATCAAAACAGGGCTCAATAAGGTAATTAGGATGTGGAACACTGATGTCACAATTGCGTAAGATACGGCCCTAGACTGTGAACAACTCCTGGGTTGCCATTCTAAGCCAGGCAGCCCCTCCCAGTCCATGAATATATTGGAGGAAGTGACAAATCCCCCCGGCATTTCCATTCCATCTCTCTCACCCTGGACTCCCAGGGAGGGAGGGAGGGAGGGAGAGAGAGAGAGAGAGAGAGAGAGAGAGAGGGGAGAGAAAACAGTAGATTGTTTTCAGTGTGCAAACTCCATTTCTGACAACATTTCACATTCCTGCACTAAGCCAACCTCTGCTGTGCTTCTCATGTCTATAAAAGGGCCCCCCTGAGCACTGCGAGTGAATGCAAACCTGTAGTCTCACATGGCCTTGGCTCTCAAACCAAAAATCACCTCCGAACAAACTCAGGCTGTTGGTGGTAAGTGCTACTTTCACACTGGGTAACCAAAAATCATGTAAAGTAAGAAATTTCAGTGTGGGACTGTGGGTTTGGCCCATGCACAGCGTACTGATTAGTTCTACCCTAGTAAAACAGAAATGACCACGCCGCACAACAGAGATTTAACCCAGGCAGGCAACCACACAGTAGTGAGAAAGTTCCACAGCAGCTGCGGGGCCATTTAGAAAACACCACCGACTACAACAGAATGCAACGTTTTAATTTAAAAAGTAAAAAGGAAAATTGCCCAATAGTGTAGGAGTCTTGCCAGAGAAGAGATTGTAGGACATTCAAACGGTGCACACAATAAATGATCCCGTCATGTCCTGTGCATCTGAGCCAACAATGACATGCTATTTCTACAGAGCTGATAATTAATACATAGTTTTATAACATCTAGATACTTACCTTGGGGGAGTGGTGATTCATCAGTAATTTCCTGGCCGTCTAAAGTAGCTAAGAGCTAATACCTTCACAAGTTGGCAAGAGTAAAGAAGGGCTGCACATTTTTTTTTCTAAAAATACACTGAACTCGGTCCCTTAAAGACAATGAGAATAGAGAAAGGAAGTAAGGAAGTAATGAAGTAAGGAATCACCGTGAGCAAAGTTAGGCTTTGCACAAACTGAGTATTGTTTGGTTTACCTGCTGTGCAACTACACTGCTGTCTGTCCAGATAAGGCCGTGTTTTTTACTAGCTGTGTCTACAACTAGGTTGTCCTTGTTGCTGCAGACTGCAGGAAAGCAGTGAACCAATGTTACTGCAGTGTCTGTCTGTGTTATTCATACAGGGTAAAATATAATGTTCGAAGTTTACCGCACACACCTTTACGAGCTTACACAACTACAATAACCCTTGCTGTGATACAGTAATCCCTACATCACTTCTGGGCTTTCCTGAGTCAAAAAGGAACATGCACTCAAAGCAAGCTGTGATTTATATTCTTTTCTTAATCTCCCCACTTTCCACATTTAAGCCCTCTATTATCCACAAAGCCTTCTGACATTCATTTAGACAGATTCTAAAACCCACCAAATTATCACAGCACTCCCTGCAGCCTGGGCAAAAGAGTAGGCCGTTTTTTAAATATAATGTAAGGTTAAAAAGAACATGGTTAAACCGTGCTGCTAATGCACCTACTGATTCACTTTCATTCAGAAATCTCCCTTAAAGTCCTTAAAGATATTCCAGACCCCTGTACCACCAATGAATGCATTGTATGCCACATAGAGGGTGCTTTAATTCCAGACTGAACGGAACAGTATGTTTCTAACTCTAAAAGGCTCACAGAGCAGAATTCACACATTTTAGCTCCATGTCACTTGTGTGCACGTTCTAGCCCACTCTCCTATGGGACATTGCCTCTCCACTCCAGTCCTGTTCCCACAGTGAAGGAGCCTGCACTTACAAACGTGCGTAGAAGTCGCAGAACTCCTTGTACACTTTGATGTCGCTGCGCCTCCTCTGGGATTTGGAGACGGGCACCTCTGCTTCTCCCCCTTCGCCATGATGCAGCCCGTTCACCTCCACCTGAGGCTCACCGTTCTCGGGAATAGAGTGGGGGGCCAAACGGCTCTGGACCTCCATGGTCAATATCCCAAAAACAGCCACAAATCAGCAAAAAAGGCAAGGTAATCCTTCGGGGTGGGCAAAACAGTGAGGCAGCGCGAGAGGGAGACTTCCCTGATCCCGGAGCGGAATGGTCTGCACTCCAGCCAGTCCCAACTCTCTCTCCCAGCCCCACTCTGCCACGGGCTGGGTTCCCTTTTCAAATTAAGAGCCCACCTCCCCCCACACACACACACAGCACAGTCCAGTCCAGAGCAGGGAGAGGTCACTGTGTCACTACCACTGCAGAGCAATACAGAGAAACACAGTGGACCTCCAATCTACAGCTACACAGATATCCAGGCTTTACAGGGCAGACTGAGGACAGAGAGCCACTACGACACTGTTAATGCTGTGAGCTATGATGACACCATTGGCTCATAAAAAGAACAAGTCCCTGGTGACTCTGACCGGCCAGAAGAGAGAAAAGGGTTTGGTCTCTCTCAGTTCTGGCTCTGTGTGCTCAACAGCTGGGGATGTGAATTTGCAACACTGGAGCATATTCAATGCAGAAAAAGAGTGGGAAAACACCAACATGGAATTTTGTTGTGCAATTTAGTGGATTGTTTCTGGGAATACACACTCTTACAGTAAATTCAGCAGCATACTGAAGACAATACACACCGTGTGTGCTGATGGTTGAATAGCTATAATTTTAATTATACCAGGTTTTAATATGGACCGATTTCAAAATTAATTAAATTCTGTCAAAGCAAATAATGTAGCTGGAAATAACTAGTCAGATTTGGTTCCAAAACTGATCCAAGTATGCACATAATCCTTTTCTAATTCAAATCGGTATCAAAGACGTCCTGCCATAGCTTCTGTTGTATCCATTATGAATGTTCCTCTGAGTAATTAATGTATGAGACAACCACTTACATTCTGAACTGGTATGGTAAATGCGCCTTCAAAGAGATTTGCAGCTGTTCACATTACTAAATGCAAAACACAGCAATGCTTCTCCTCAAATTAAATGACTGACAATCCTGGCCTCCAGACAAGATGAATAGTGACACAATATTGATTATTCCAGTAACGTGGATTTATAAGATGAAGAGTTCTGAGGCATCAAAGGCCTTCTTTGAGACTAGGGTTTCTCATTCTACTGTGGAGTTTGCTGAAGTGCTCAGGACACCTGGACCACGGGCTTCTTCCCAGTCTGGATCATCTTAGTCTCTCTCAACCGGGGACTTTTAAGCAGGAAAAACACTCATCCTCTATTCCCGTCTCCTCCACAGTTTCATCATTCCACAAATAGACACTCGGCATGGTCTCATCTCCAAACTAGGTGCTTGGCTCCTGGCAGCTGACAGTGTTTACAGGGAGGGGGTCGCCTGACTGCCCCTCCCTCCCCGGAAAGGCACTGCTGTGTGTCAAACTGCTGGGCGAGGCCTTCCCACCACCATCTCCCCCTCTCTCTCTCATCGCTGTTGAGCCTGCCCTAATCACTAGCTCGCAGACCCACCATAGGAATTCCACACATTGACAAGGTCATGAAATGTGGCAGGAAGTGGAGCTGCATAATACAGGAAGTGTCTGGGAATCAACTCCCTGTTTAAGAAGATGCCGACCAGGGTTGAGTGCAGCCTAATGGGGTTCACTTAGCACATACTCTCCTCTCATTGTGCTGTATGCGTAAAATCCTAAAATCCAATTCTTCACCACACATGGGTGTGCAAAGTTGGAAGAACACGGCTGGGTCAAAGATCAGCAGAACTGTGTCCCTAATTAGACTCTCTAAACAAGGAAACACTTGTGTGACTTGCATCAGCTTCTGAATGTCACACATATATGTAGGGAGGTAACATGAACCACATATCGGATACTCTTCACAAACAGTGTGGTTTTAGACCTCTTTTCACTCACATGGTGTTGAATTAATTACACTGATTCAGAGGACTAGATTCAATAGCAAAATCTCAGTCGCTTTATGCTGAAGGCCAAAAGCGTACAGTTTTGCGGGTGTACTTCATGTCTCTGTCATTAGAGGACAATCTATTCCTGACCACATTGTTTACATTCCCCAGTAACAGGTGTCGCTCCAGGGAGCCCTTATTGTTGCCTATTCCAGTCTCTCGACTTCAGCAGTGGCCAAATCCTCCTACATACACGTTGATTAGAAGCATGTCTGCCCTTCACTGTCAATGTGGCCAGATTATCTGTGAACTGCAATCAAACACAATGGGCATATTGTGGCTAAACGCAGTTTCTGCTGTTGGCAGGGTACACAAGGGATTGTTGGAATAGCTTTTCTCAAACAAAGTGTACAACAGCTTAACATGCTCTTTACTAAAGTAAATGATAAATCAACTAATGGCAGTTGGACACTCTGGCACTCTGAACACTTGTGCTGTTCATGCCTTTTCATATTCCCCATTTTTCTGTCAAACAGCAATTCAGACTGACTCATCTCAAATTTTATGTCCATATTATGTTTTGCTGTGTAACACATGGACTGCTCTATACTGGCATGTTGGAAATGGCACTAGAACCAACAAATTGCAATGATGAAAGCTGAGACAAAGGCATCTAAATGACAATAAACTCCCAGCGAATTTCCATTACAGGAGACTAAATGGCTCACTGCAAAGGAATGGCAGACATTTCAATGTGGAAAAGCACTCCAAACTATGCTTAAACACAACCCACATGCCAAACGCAGCACTTACTGCTGAGGCCCTCTCTCTGCTTTTAAAGCATAACATTCATATGTGTAACCATTATGGAAAGATGTGTTCCAGGTAGTACAGTTCAGGATTAGTCTGTGCACTTCGTCAAAGCAGCTTCTGTGGGGAATCGCGTCATGTTACGAGCCAAAATCTCTCTCGGCCCTGCTGGAAACGCAGAGTGTGTTTACACGGAAGGGACCGGGACGATTTTGGCTGGAAGTGCTGCGAACAACGTGTTCTGAAGCAACAGCAGCAGGGGGAGATAAACAGCACTGGCTGACACTGATCCAGGATCTCGCCCGCTCCACAGCACCGGGTGGCCTCCACAGTGCCTATAATTACTCAAGAGGGCGTAAAGTGGGACACCAGGGGACCAAACAGCCCTATATTTGGCTGCACCAACTGTCAACACCAGACAGTGTGACTGGCCCACAACCTTCTTTTGGAAACGACTCTATCTGGGACCCCTGGACAAGATGGCTTTCTCTTCCTGGCATGTACAAAGTCCAATGCATCTTTCGTGCCTCAGTCGCGATGGAGGAAGGAGGGTCCTCAAAGCACCCACTAAGTCCTTGTGAGACACCACTGACTCAGGTGAGTACAAGGTCATGTTCTGGGCTTTCCTGGGAGTTTGTCATCATGAAGGGTGCTTTGGGTAAATTTTGTTCCTTGCCGACATATGCTTTAAAACAGAGTGTCATTAGTTTCAGTACATAAGTATGTTTTACTGGTACAAGTTTCTTCAGTAAGGTGAAAACTCTTAACAAGAACGCTACAACTAACCTTTTTAAGACTAAGATTTTATGTAGCCCTCCCATGCACCAACATCATCTGTATTAGCAAACCAACAACCTCTCAGACCGCTTGCAAAATAAGAACATAAATAATTATATTAAAAGCCACTTGCTGTCTGTTATGACAAACTGCGTGCCTTTCCAAATTCTTCTGTCGTAAAATCTCCAAGTCTGAAAGAGGCCAATTTTTTTTTAAATTCCTGACAAACCAAGCTTAACATGCTGTTTCATCACACAAAACATACGTCAGATTTTCCTTTCCCTTATCAAGCATGATAGAACAGCGCAGAGACCTGTGTTTGGTGAAAGGGGTTGGTTTAGGAATGCTTTGGACAGCTTTCAGAACGCCATCTCTGAGGGAATACCTTGATCATCCCACAGACATCAAGCCACAACATCCAAGAATACTCAAATCTGACATTCAAGTGACTGATTCCAGCTTGCTACCAAACAATACCCAAACTGATAAACATGTACGCCTTTCCTGCTGGTGACAACACACAGCTGCATCATTAAAAACACATTGCTTAACAGACTGCACAAGCTGCACAACCAGATCATGGCCTCTGCTCTCCCTTCTCCCTCAGAGAAATTCTGTCATAACATGCAGAAGTATGGCAGGAATGAACACATTTAACTAAACTTTAACAGAGTTTAGTTAAATGCCTATCAACAAATTCTGTCATATCAACTCTGCCAACAATGTCATCACTATATCTCTCTGTTGGGTTTGCTCCTCATTTGTTGTCACATGATGGTATGGCCTTCGGTGACCTATGTGATGGTGATCTTGTTGTTTTGTTCTAGAGTGGAGCTTTCACTGAAGAGCTGTGGCTAACTGCATAGCTACATGTCATTGTGGTCTTATTTTCTTAGTCCTACTCAGTTACATTATGGTCACATAGCGGACACTCTATGCAGAGTCTTGCACAGTGCTCCTAATAAAGTGGCAGGGATGTTGCACAAGCAGGAAACCGTGAACACCACACTGTGTACAACCACTCAGTGCTTTGTGTATGTGGCTGACAGATAAATATTTTTACATTACTATATTATATTTTTTGTGTCTTTTAGCGGGTTTTTGGCATTTTTTGGCAGCTCTGGGGTCATGGCTGAAATGAAGCCCTATCATGACATTATCCTAGTGCATCGTTCACAATACTGCAATCATTTTCATAATAAGCCTGCTGACAATTCAGTATTTTGTTGAAGTGATAAAACTGCGAATCCCCCTTTAGCTGAGCAATAGTTGAGTTCTGAGGGTTCCTTTGACTGGTTTCCAGGCAACAGTAAGGGCATCTTCACAAATGCTCTGCAAACAAGTTGGAGGCACCTTAGAAAAAGCTGAGGAACACCATGGGCTAATCAAACAAACCACTCTCTGTCACAGCACTTTGTCAATAGTTGCCATGCTACCAGTGAGGGGGGGGATTGTGTCAATAGAGAAAACTGTACTCACTTGATGCCTCTCTCAGCACTCACAGGGTGAGCCACAGGACTAAATATTTGGATACTTTAAATGAAAGGAGAGGAACTGTAACTGCTAATGTACATAGTATAACACTTCACGGAAATGGAATGTGAACTTGAAAACCTACATTTCATACTAACCTTACAGAGATTAAACACATTCTGAGCCACTGAGACTAAGTCCTGCTTCTCTGCATTGAAATTTTACTTTGTTTCTTTTTTTCCCTCAGTTAACAGTGGTATGATACTAGCATTTTTCAGGATAAGTGCTGTGACTGCAGATTTCACAGCTATTGATCATGATGTGCTTGACAGTACTGTGTCCTTACCCACAATCCCCTTCTTCAATGTAAAGCAGTGTGGTGTGATATGCTAAATGGTTTGCCATGCCAGGAAGTCAGGGGGTAGTGATATTTAACTTTCTGGGAAAGGTGGTGACTCCAATAGTAAAACAGCCTAGCCCTTTGTGTCATTAAACACGCTTAAAGGTTATGGTACTGTATTTCTTCAAAATACATTTCATTTTAATTTTTTATTCTCCAGCTTAAACACTTTTTGTGTGGCAGGATGCTTTATCTTGCAATGTCATGGCATTCGCATAAAAACACGGTAAATTGTGGTACACAGTGCCTGTTTCTTGAGCAACTTAAGTATCACTCAAATGGAGGAGTTTGAAGCAGAGAGTGATAATGATAAATACATAGCTTTTTAAAAATTGCGCTCGTGCTGAGATCCAATTCTAATGTAATTCAAATCAAATCTAGGTCTTATTCAAATATATTTTGCCTGTTTCTGTGTTCTCTGCTTAGTGTATGTTATCATGATATCATCATGATAACAGGAAAAAAAATGTAAGAAAATTAAAATCTCACAGTATAAAACCATCGTCTGAAATTCAGACAAAAAAATGATATGCTGGCTTCCTCATCAGAGCGCCAATGATGAAGCATGATGTCTCATATCATACAGAACACAGCAGATAATGACCAATTACCCACCCAAAACCTCTGTTGAAACATTACTGTTTTTGTGTTAGGGAAAGATGGCTGATGGCCGATTCTAACAGAATCAATAACATTTAAACTTTTTTTTTTTAAATCAGGTTCCAAAATAACACTGGCAGAATGTTGCTTATGAAATGTTGCCATATCAAAAATACATAATACAGTCTGCCCTGGTGCAGTCCACCCTGTTATTGCCATTGACTTCAATTTTCCATTTCCTGTTGAGGAAGAGGAGGAAGCTGGGTTCTCTGCAAATGTGTGGGAAGAGAGAGGGGTGATTTCACACACTGGAAATGCTTCACTCCACCTCAGCAAAATATTGAAAACAAACGCTACCCTCTGTGTGCCCTGACCTCCTCACATATCCTCCTCTCCAACACCACCCTGCACAACCTTACACAACAACGACCACTTCCGTTTAATCTTTTGAAGGGAATGTGAAATGAGTGAAATTCTTCTAAAAGCTTCGGTGCAACTAAAATACACTTCCCTTGTTAAATGTCAGTTCTTGGAAAAATGGGTCAAAGAGTTATTTTGATTTATGTTATACAACTCGATCTGCAATGCAGAGAAAACACAAGATGCCAATAATTCTGGGATCTGATAGATCCTATGTCATGGTGGCACAGAAGCAAGCGTGTGATGATGATATCCTTTGGGCCATGCTGACAGAGAGAGAGAGAGAAAGAATGAATTCCTCCCTCTACAGAGGTGCTCTCGCATGCAAAGGTCACCTTTGAGCGCTTGCCTCGCATTCCTAGAATTTTGTGCCTTCTAATCAGAGCACCATCAGCCAAGGATGCAGCGACATAGGGGACCCGTTGGCAGGTGACGGACAGACAGATAGACAGATGGGCAGCCCTTCAGACGAGGGCGCAGGGGATGCTGTGCCGTCTCGAGTGTGGGTAAACGTCACCATATCTGAATGTGCCAGTGCTGAACTACAGCCCTGCGTCTCTCAGGCAATCTGCATTAAAGCTAACGCTGCTGACAGAATTCCAGAACAACCCTAACAACAGTCAGTTTAACAGCTTTAGACTAAACAATGCTCATAGTTACCACCCCCCCCTCCCAGTCACAATTGCTGATTTCCTGACCACTAGTGTGAAACTTGTGCCGAACAAAGCCTGCAGATATTTGAGTTTTCACTTTAACCCTGGAAGACAAGAACCACTGCAGCACAGATAGGAACACAGCATCTGAGTCTGAGATCACATAACATAGTCCATCATAGCCAGTCAAAGCAGAGGCAGTCACCAAACCTCCCCTTGAGGACGACTCCCAGACTAACAAACACATGAACCATTATGTTCACACACACACAATCACTGGCTGCATTGTGTGTGTGGACCATACCAAGCCCCACCCTTGCACTGAGCCCATGCTCTCTGGCTCACCTTAGTCGGTCCCGTGGCAGGCCACCCCCATAGCTGTCCGGCCTCTCCTGCCTCCGCCTGTACAGGTCCGAGTTAGACAACTCTTTCAGCCGCAGAGTGTTCATCGTCCCACCCTCCGCGGCTCTATTGCACCGTTCCCTCTGAGCGCACGAGTTCCGGGACCCCGCTGTTCTTCTACAGCCGGAGGAACTAGCACCTGGGCAGCCCTGTGCAGGTCCTTCCTCTCTCTCACACACTCACACGCGCGCACACTCACAGCAGCAGGCTGCTACATTCCACTCACACACTCACTCACGCGCACCTCCAGGGCTCGCACCCTATGGGAAGAGGCGGCCTGGGAGTGGCCCGGCCCCAGCACACCTATGAGCTCCACGCTCCTCCCTCCTGCTGGGCCCCGCCCCCTGTGGAATGCAGGTACAAAGGGCCCTCAGAATCTGGCTGCAGGACAGAGTCAGCCTGGAAACAAGCTCCGTTGCTACAGCATTGTTCCTCTTTCACTCCCGTCCCTGTGCCAAGAAGCTTCAGTGACAGGGACCTCTCCCTCTCTGATAGGATATCAATGTCCGCACTCACCCTCCTGACCACAGAGGAGGAAAGAAGAGAAAAAAAATTCCGCTGTGATCAATTAAACATGGTGGCTGTCCTCGGTGCAGGAGTGTCACTTCTGTCCCCCGTTATCTCATGTCCTTTCACAATCTCACATTATTTGGGAAGTTGACATGGGGGGGGGGGGGGGGGAGTGGGGAGGGTAGATTTCCTGCCTGCAATGCAGAAGTGGGCAGTGAGTTTCCTTTAAAGTGTCTGCTTTACAGGAACCATAACTGACGCCAGTTTGCAGTCAGAGCTGACTGCAAATTCTCGTCCACCCTTTTCTTATCAAGAGGTGCTACAGTAAACAAACAATTCATTCACCCCAATCCACCTTCACAGACCCTGGTGCAACACCACAGTTTCTTCAATTCACAAAGCTGTGTTACAACAAAGAGCACTGACCATCCTGCCCCTGCAAAATAGCAAAAAACTTTCAGCTACCCTACAGACAAGCAAAAAGGTTCACACCAAGAGCTACGATCCTGTTTCTGCCTTGCACCTCTAAAACAAATTCCTTAGAGACACACACTCTCACACATAGTCCCTCTGAACTCCAGCCCCCATACAGGCAGTGTGTCATGTTTAAACACTCCCAGTGTACACAGGTGACAGAGTGCATGCTGGGAAATCCAGCAGTTCACAGGCAGGGCTGTTACAGAGAAAGAGCTGCAGCTAAAGAGGTCTTATATCAGAGGGCCTCACTGGGGCAAGGTCATTCCATTTCAGAGAGGAGTGTGAACAGGTTAGAGATCTAGGTTCCAGAGCATTCCTGGCCACTAAAACATAATGCATGACTGACTGTGGTCACAGGCATAGCTGGTAATTGTTCACAGATGCATATGATCATGGCCAGGTTAGAACAGGTCTTATGGAACAGAAGCTAGAGCAAAAGCATCCATGTCAGATGCATCCCTGAAAATACGCAGAATGGAGCAAAAGCATCCATGTCAGATCCATCCATGAAAATACGCAGAATGTTGTCAACTGTTGTACTGCAAAGACCTGCTGGTCGCAAAAGCCCGTTTGAGAACAAATACTGAATAAACGGCCAGCTTCAGCTCCTTTCATCTTGGTGCGGTATCACTGAAAGGGTCTTACACTCCTCCCTAGCAGCAGCAGCAGCACAGAGAAGTGATGAGTGTCTGGGCAAGCCGGGGGGGGGGATCACGAGCCACACCCACAGCACTGGGCACACAAACACACCAAAGGGCCTCAGGTCACACCAACTGCCCATGAATACTAATGAGATGGCTCTCTCAGCAGGGGACAACAGCCCATGCATTGACACCCTGGATGTGTGTAGGACCGCCCGCACCTGGGAAGAGTATCTTGACGGGATTAGAGACCAAAACAAAGCTGCATTGTAAACCAGTGCAGATGAACACAGCTCCAACTTAAAGATGGCCTACAACAGAGAGGCTCTTCATTGGGGTCCATCTTCACACTGTCTGCTCATATCCGAAGAAAGTCGAACAACATTTTCAGGGTGGGTCCATGACATACCAAGGGTATCAATATCTACCCTTGGAGGACAGAGCTACGCAATGCTACACCACAGAAGCCAAACCAAGCTGGAGAATAGTGCAGCTAGATGAAAGTGGTGTGGTTAAATTTGTAATAGGACTGAAAACACCACTGACTGTAATGGAATGTTCCTCTTGACAAAAACGCAACCATATTTGTTCCACCCTCCACTAATAAAATCACAGGCAGGGTCTGAACCAAGTGTGCAATGACCTCAATGTTAGCCTGACTCAGGGAGAAAAGACAGAGAACAAAATGAGGGGCAGAAAATGTTGCTGACACAGACTGATAGTTTGTATAAAGAAACTAGGTCCAAGGCAATACATTTAATCACAGTCACAATATACCCACCTATGTCATTCATCCTTTTCGCTTTAATCATCAATATCAATCACATCTTAATCATCACTGAATTGAGCTTTTTTAAAGGCAACCTGTCACGCTGTGGGAGAATGTGTTGCTATCTAACGCCCATCAGGCTTCTTCTGATTAGAAGGTTGGACAGGAAGTGAGTGACTGAAGGTCACAAATGTGAGTGGAAGGTAATGATGTGAAATAGCCACCTGGACTAAAACAGAGCACTTAATCACTCAATTACTCAACCATGACATCCGTAATCATTTACTTGAATCAGAATTCATATCAGGTTTGCTGATGTATCAACAAAAGTTAAGAAAAAGAAGGCTGTATCCTCTCATTAATGTTCAAGAGGGAGACCACGTATAAAATTAGTCACTGATATTACACGTTTCTGCCTTAAAGTGTAAGAGAACTGGAGTTTCAGATGGTGCTAAGGGAGAAAAAAGTTTGACCATCAGCAAGACACAACCATACTGTGTTCATGAGTGTCATCTGCCCAACTTGTCTCCCAAATCTACCTATGGCAATTCAGCTGTTATAACTGTGATTGTTTTTACAGCAGGATTGCAGATTGCTCTATCAATGTACCAGATTTATACAGAGAATGGGAAGCGATTAAAAAAATCACACCAAGCTAGCTGATCATGCAGAAAGGGAAAAATTGCATGGTGCCAGTCAGGTGTGTGTGTGGTGTAGAAGACACCTCTGAATTCAGTGGAATGCAACTGCATTTTTAAAACCCTGCAAAAACACCTGTTGGTGTAGAAGCCATCAGACAGAAGTATGCATACCCTGAGGACTTCCCTCTCTCTGTCTCAGCACCTAGGAGCTCCTACTTGCCTCTACCTGCCACATTCCTGTCTGCTGTCAGCACGGCAGTAAAATACACAGACAACACACAAGACCACATAGCATCACTGCAGAAATAGAAGATTAGCACGAACACAATATCACATCACATATCAGCATAAAGTGCTGACACAACACAGCATACCAACACAAGACTACACATCACAGTACTGCATGAACAGTACATCAACCATTATGAGGTGGGAAACAATATCACGTGTCACAGAGCCCAAACCTTGACCGATTCGTCGTACACTGCAGTAGCATTTAGTCTACAACGACACATCTCCCCACGTCAGCAATATGACAGTGCTAAGAATCACAGCGACTTTTGCCACAGGGAAAAATGTCAAGAGCACCACAGAAGTCAGTGACAATTTTATAAAAGGTTCCCATTTCCCTTTTCCTGAATGAAAATATACTTCAAACCATTTGAAAATTTGCAAATACAGACCTTTTTCCAATAATTACACTGAAGGTCAGACATACTGGACAATAATTTTGAGTAAGAACTGCAAAAGGGGTTATTTTAGGGAACAGCAGCGTAGGAACAGGAAGATGGCCACATGAAAATAGAATTTCTCAAGATATGGAACAGAGATGATGCCACTCAGTGGACAGAAGCTGTATTACAGTCTGGTGGACAGCTTCTTTGCACATACTCGGAGGCAAGTCTATCCAAAAAGGCAGTTTTGTCCAAGGTAATCTTGGCCTTCTTTATGATCACTAACAAGGGGGTGACTACAAATGCATTTCTATAACATAAAGCAATCACCTAGAAAACCAGACCCAAGACACTGGAACCTGATCTGTAGATTACATGGCTAAAAAAATAACATTAAAAAAGTGATTGAATTGATACACATTTATGACATTGATATGTTAAGAAGATTTATCCAAAACAGTAATTATGTTTTTTTCTTTTTCTGCTCTCTAACCATGACCTAAGGTAATATCTGGACATCCTGACCCATAGACCAGTCCTGAGCAATTACGAAAACGATTACTGCAGTGTCTTGAGATGGAGTTGCTAAAGGATGACAGATGGACAAGCAGAAATGGATGCTTTGGGATGGTGATAGATTATGAGCCTGTCAACACAGCACAGTTCACCTAAAGACCAATTTTCACACCTGATGCAACAGCCACATTCACAACACGTCTGTGAGATGCTACTGATCATGAGAAACCTGCACCAAAGGTGTTTTAAGGTAACATGCAGTGCTCTGTGTCCAAGGTCACTGTGACAAAGGTCAAAACAAAGTAGGCTGGGTTACCCTAGGTGCCTTTCTTTTTAGCAATTGCTACACAGTGTCTACAGCCAGTTACATAAATTGTGAGGCTTCAGATTATCTTCTCTCTTATCATCTTATCTTATTTCTTGCTATTACGAAATTTCCTGTATTACACTTTAAGAGGAAGAAGAAGACGAAGAGCTCTTTTCGGCACTTCGTGATCAACACTGCAGATACATGTGTCACATGTCACTTGGAAGTATCATAGACGCGATTAGTGTATAAAAGTACAGACATGGTTGTACACAATTGGGAGACTAGAGTAAAAACAAATGTGATTTTTTTTATCCTGATGCAATATGTGATGTAGGGTACAAACTTTACAAACAGGGTAAAGGCCTTTTTCCAAGGATGTTATGTGACTTGATTACTGAGTGTATACAGCCTACGATACACATGACGTTAAGTCTTGAATAGTGCACTTTGCTTGCATGGTGCACTGTTCTATACTTGGAGGAAATCGTTAAAAGGCAAAAGATAATTCATATAAAGTAATATTTTCACACACCATCACTAAAAATATAGAATAGACAACTCGTCAAAATGCTATCTTAAAAAGTCTCTTTGAAATGGTGTTTTGAATTTCACTTCCTGTTATGACTTCAAATCATCTGTCACCACACAGCATATAGGTCTTGCAATTCACAAATTTAAACCGAAGAAGTAAAAATATACGCCACTGTCTGATTATTCTTCACACATCGCTCTACACAGGACCACACAGACGCTGGACCGCACAGCAGTACGAGACTCACATACTGTGCAATGCAGACATGGACACTTTTAGTTAGCTGATAAAAGCTTGTTTCTGCTTGCCAGCATGTCAGGGCACAGTGCATTTTTGTTGGGCTTCCAGTTCCTCTGAAACACAGCTTAATGTCTCAACTACATAGACATCTTAGCAGACAAAAAATCTTAGCAGAGTTGCTCTCTATTCAGTCATTAAAGAACAGCGTGAATGCAGGAACTCCCCACACAGCACAGCAAAAGTCAAGAGACCCAACAAAAAGCATCTCTGCTAGAATGTCAGGTTTCACTACGAAGTTCCTCACAAAACTGACGCATAATGGCTCAACATTCAAATTCCTTTAATGACTCTCCAGAACTGAACACGCTTTCTGAAATTCATCTGCACTCAGGGAAAGGAGCGAAAATTCATACAACTCACCGAAATGGAAATAGATGTGGTAGTCAGTCTTGCTGTTATTCAGAAGCTCTGAGGACTATAAATTTGCACACATTCGGACACTGTTTGCGTGAGACAGATAAGCCTGCGGTTGCAACAGCACAGCCTCACCACTTCCTGTAAGCGGGCTGCGTAGGCCTTCGGTTGTCATGGTCATTAGACTGGTGAGTGGTCATCAGCATCCAGCTCAGAGTCATGAATATAACTCCCTGTCAGATATATGGATAAGGGTACGACTGGGGCCTTTGACCAACATTTACCCAGACCTGAGAGGTGACTGCTGCCGCCTGATCTCTTGGCTGATTCTGGCACTAAGTGTGTTCTGTTTTAAGACACACACTTCCTGCCATTCACCACTTCCTAATTTTGGCTGTCTGAACACAGCTGGGCAGTTCTACACTTTATCACAAAAACTCAAATATTTATTTGGTGCCACATTAATTACACTATTGCACTAAATTACATCATTGTCATTGCATACATACACATGTATTGCTTCATATTTCTTATGTTTTCAATACTCTGGAATCCTTTTACACAAGTAGCTTCTGCTGTTTTCTGTTTTTACATGTGCAATTCAGGAAAAATAACCTGCACACGTAAGGGTTTTAATCTCACCTTCATAAGCTCAGCAGTTCAATCAGTGCTGCTAACATGTGTTCAGAATTATTATTTCCCTTTTCTTTCTAAATCAAAAGTTCTCAACATTAGCTTGGTTCTCAGAAAATGTCTTACCTCTCTAAATAATCAGTGTAAGTCAGTTGCAGCACTAAAACAAAGGCACATTAGACATAGTTTAGACATGTGTGCAAGACCACTGCATTCCCCTCCACTGAGACATGCACCATCTCTGCAACTGACAGAGTTCTAAAATCTTTCAGCACACCCTAATAGAATACTACAGCAACACAATTGGTGCACACTTTATATGAATAATAACATCACAAATATTTTGATTTATTTGCTCCAGAAATGGTTGGAAAAAAAAGCATTCAGTCTGGAGTGAAAGACAGATAGTCCAGTGGCTGCAGTTATGGGTGTGTTCCTCAACAAAGCATGATGACTCATTGTTATATAGCTCCCACACAGAGTCACTCCCACTGCACTAAAACCCAACAGAGTAGTTTATGCTGCAAGCTAAAGATTACACTAATGACACACAGTGCGTCCCTGCCTTCTACAATACTTCTCAGAGTGTCAGACCATAGCAACACCATACTCCATGTACTTGTATATTCTAATGTTGATCCTTTTATATACTTGGCTTTAACCAAAATCAAGCAATAGAATCTGAGGCATGAGGATTAAGCCACAATGTTTAATTAACACTGAAGGACAATAGTTTGATCTATGTTTTCGACAGAAGGTGTACTTGGTCAGCTAAGAGTATCAAGACTCCTCCACAAGGATCTGTCCTTATTTGTACTGGGTGGTTTGCATGGCCAAGCATACTTCTGATGACTTCCACATCCTGTTTCCCATACTATTCCTGAGCTGGTGGGTAAAACTCCTGCCACCAGAGGGAGACAGACAGCCTGGGAAAAAAAGTGATGGAGGAAACTGCATTTATCCAACGTCACAACTTTCTGTGCTTGAATGTAGACTTTTCTGACCTCCACATTAACATCAGTACAAAGATCAATAGTAAAGACCTGTAAATATGTGAGTGAGTGTGTGTGTATGTATGTGTGTGTGTGTGTGTGTGTGTGCTAGGGGAGGGGTGTATGGGATTGATTCTGCTCCCTCAATAAACAATTCTTGAGCATTCCTAGACTTCTAAACAGCATACTTATCTGGCCCTCTAAAAATCCATACTTACACACCCGACTCAAGAGAAGATATAGAACACACATAGAGATATAAAACACACATACAATTATGAGTCAAACAAATATGGTAGTTGTAACCTAACAATTTCAAATTAACTTTACAGAGAAGGTCATAGCGGCACTGATATGCTGCTAAGCCTAAATTGTGTAAACAAATGAAATCCATTCAGTAGGGCTGCATCTCAGTTCTGTTGGGTCAGCTGAGAGTAGAGTCTCCTGTGGCTACAGATTATGGGATGATGCTATCTGCAGGGCCAAAGCCACAACAGGGAGGCCTGTAATCAACAGGGCAAAGAGAAAACAAGAGTCACCACAAGCCAAAGAGCTCCAATTCTGTGTCAGCAAGGACTGACAGCAGCTATGCTTAAGAGAACAACTGCATTGCAAAGTTTCAAAAACAAAGCATATATCATATCTCATTGTATTCTCACAGTACACTGGAGGCTGTCCAGGTCAAAAATGCTTTGCATTCAAGAAACTGCCTTAGAATAAAGCTGTAAAAAAGAAACCTGGAAACTTGGGATATGCATTCTGAAAATACATAGTTCTTAAGTATTCTAAAGTAGAAAAGCAAAATTCTGAGTACCTGACTGTATTCAAAAAATGTCAATCGCTCAATGTTTAAGGTAACCATTACAAGCAAAATCCACCTTAATAAAAACGATGACATCAATGACCATGATAAAAACCAAGCAACTGGGCTCACTCTGCAAAGCACTTACTCTGACTGCAAGTCCTATACCTCAGACACCGCTAATTTACAGCTGGGCTATGTCATTAGCTAACTATTACCAAGAGCCTGTGGCAGCTGGAAATAACTAGCATCATCTCACTAGGATTAAGTGGGCTTCCATTAGGTAGCGCTTTTTGAGGCATCACTGTGTCAGCACAGCACCTTCCAGTGATTTGTCAGGTGCTCATGTTACCAGGTTTCCTTCAGGGAGAGATGCACTGCTCCTAGTATCAACACTAACTCTCCTGTACTACGCTCTGTTAACTGTACACTGCAAAACAGTGATTGGCTGCAAGTGTATCACAGAAGTGCACACACCGTATTTCTGAACTCAAGCATGTGTATTGGAAGCATAGTGACAAATGAATCTTGCATGGTTACTTACCAATGCTGAAACTCAAACCAAGACTACAAACAGGCAGGAACTGTTTAAATTCTGTAAAACCATGGCCTAAGCTTATGTCTCAAAGATGCCTGTAAAAGCCATCTTAACATTACTATATCATAAAGTAATTCTGAGGCCTTGCAGGGATGCAACTAAATGCAGTTAAAAGATCGAGAAATTTAAACTTCAATCATGTGTTGGCCTTCTTGGTTTAAGTAACATCTCATCTGTGGTATCTTTGTCATCAGCATACATTTGTGTATTATTAAACTATGTTCCTGCAACGCATTTTTTCCAATGATTCAGGGGACTGCATGCTGACTGCAAGTTGATGAGCATATTAGATGGTATATTTACTGCACAACAAGCTTCATAACTATTAAAACTGCTACCTTTCAATATCAGATGAAAGCTGGTATAACATTCAGTTCAGAAATGCCTAATTAAAATGCTATATAGTCTATCCCTGTCCGACATAAGTTTTAGTAGTGACACTTTATTTAAACAGACAGTTCACCAAAAATAATTTGCCTAAAAAAAAAGAAATATTAATGCCCACTTCTCAAGAAACCACATTAGCCATACCTTAATAAGGAGCTTTTTTCAGAGGAGGTGTAGCCACAAGAAAAGCCAGAGAGCTTGGATCAGTAGTGTGTGCTGCAGTATGAGCTGGGTTGAGTCAGAGCATGAACTGGGTATGAGCTGTAGCCTGAGTCAACTAGTGACAGTCCACACACTGCTCATCTCACTACGCTCCTGGGGAGTCCCTCCCTGGGACTGAAGAGCGAGCAGATTCATCCAAGCCAGGACACATCCTCCAATTCATGGGAACCCTTCGGCTCTCTGCCACCGTCAGACTGTTGGCAACGCACCACTGTTGCTGGCCACTGTGGTTCACTGTGGTGGAGCCAAAATGGACACTGCTGTAAGACACCTAATGTTCTGCTGATGCAGCTGACCTCATCCAATATGAGGCGCTAAACTAAAGAATCTGCTGGGCCTGAGTTAACTATTTCGAGGATGCGGTTTAGGGACATCATTCAAGGCAGTGCTGTGGCTCAGGGACAAACTCCAAGAAACCTTTTAAGACTGTTTTCGGCTCTTCTTCCCCACTACCTTAACAAGAGACACGAAAGCAAAACAAATCTAAGCCGTCTTAACCCAATGTTGAATACAATTCACAGTCTTCCAGGTTTCTGTTGAGCAGCTCACTGCATGCAAACTGTTACCTAAGACTATGGCAACTGTAGCAGGGGAGCAGTGCCAAAAATTATGCCCCCACTTCCAGCCAGCCCTTCCATCAGACTGCCATTCCTGGAGTGGGCGTAAAAGCACTACTAGGGTCCCTGGAGCCTGGAGTCTGACACGCTCGATTAATGATAACATCCTCCCTTCAGAAGAGTGGAAACACACACAATCCCTGATCATGCAGGACATACCGCCATTCCCCTTACAGCCTCCACAGCATGTCCTGACCACACTAACACTACCAGAGTCAATAGCAAGCTATGCACACGGTTTGCTCTTTTTCTTCTCCCATATGTCTCTACAGATTAACTGTAAGTAAAATAGCACAGGACTGGGCCCAATGTGAGTAATTACCATTTCAGCAAGAGCCGGATCTGCTGAGACATGTCTGGAGGGCAATAATGAACAGAGTCAAACCCAGTGGAAAATAATGCCAACATCAAGCACAGTGTGACCAAAATTAACTGTGGTAATGACATACTTTTGAAAGTTTTTTGTCATCATTTTATTTAAACATCTACATTCAGTATCATCTACCAGCAGAACAACCTCACACCGTATGACAAATGCAAGGCTCAAGATATGCGTTAACAGGAGCAGGAAGTGGTGGACACAAGGCTTAGCATCTCCCCAAAAGGATGCATGTTACAGTCTGACCCTTGACCTATTCCCCGGCACTATGAATACCACTGCTTCTTCTGTACACTGGGGAAGTTTTTCTCAAATGCATACAGCCCATAAGAAAATCTTTGCAACATATTCCCAACTCTTCCCCAAGCCTTCCCAACCAGCACATCTGTGTCTGGACGTGAACTGCTTCAGTACAATTACAGTGCAGTTTTGATCAAGTTAGACCTTGCTATTCTCACTGCTAGTGGAAAAAAAGAGGTCTCTATTATCTTCTGTTACCACAGTGCTGCTGCTGCCAGCAAATACAACGCCTGTACTTGTGTAGGACCTGTGCCTTTTCACACACCCAAGAAACAGCTGGCACAGGGCCCCACAGTAAGAGGGCACAAATGCAGCAAGATCACAGGGAATCAGATGCAGATAAAGGAGGATGTGTAGTGCTTCCAGTCAGATACCTGATCAGATTACCTCAGACACAAAGTACGGCTGCCAGTATGCACTCATCATGGAGTTTCATGTCCGTGTTTGACATTTATTAGACCGAGAGTAATTTCCACATGAACATCACAGCATTGCCGAGCTTTAAAGTACTATCGATTCTACACTAACTTCTGATGCTTTACTTCTTAACTGAATGAATGAATGAATGAATCAGAATAGCACAGCCACACTATGTGCTTCAGCCATTTTGCAATTTCAGACAGTGCCACATGTTATGTCTTGAGGAGGAATTCCAGTATTTGAAAGTAGATTTTCATAATTATATATCCCCTTCAGAAAATAAAAATGGCCAGTAGCCAACTTTTAAAAGACACATGTTGACTTCCCCTCCAATTAACAAAATAAAAACCTACAAAATCATTATTAAATTATTGTCATTTAGCAGACACTCTTGTCCAGATCACCTTCCATTGGTTAAAATGTTATCCACTTATACAGATAGATAATTACTGAGGCAATTGTGGGTTATGCATCTTGCCCAAGGGTACAAAAGCAGTGCCCCAACAGGGAATCCAGCCAGCAACCTTTTCACTACAAACCCTGCTCCTCACCACTAAGCAATGGGGTGTGGCTGTCATTATGAACCTGAAGGAAAGCAAATCATGCATGTGGTGGATTAAGATGAGAGTGGAGTACAGGTGTGGTCACTGGTTTTCTTATAATAATGTTCTTTTGAGTTTGGACAACTGTTGTACAATCTGGTGGAGGGAAACAATCCCCTTTTCTGTGCCATGTATGAGAACCTGAAGGCAGGAAACCTGTTGTAATTCTGTACCTAGTGCACATGCCATATCCTCTGATGCTGTTAACAGCAATTTACAAGGAAGGTCTGGCACCTCAGTGTTAGTGAATGTGTTAAATCTGGAGGGCAATTCTGCATCAGTAGCTGTCACCAAGAGGTCCTAGGTCACCTCAGTTACAAGATGCCAGCACTATGGCATTTGTGTACCAGAGTCTGGCTGTGAGAACTACAGGACATTCCTGCAGACTTTGAAGCTGCAATGAGCCACCAGCAATTGCCACTGTCAACCTCAGTAAAGTGTTATTATTTGTGCAGATCTGGGCAGTGCATGGATCATTGGCTGTGATCTCCAACCAGCAGCACCCACAGAGTTACATTCTAACCTGAACTGTAACCTATGTAAGTCGCTTTGGATAAAAGCGTCTGCCAAATGAATAAATGTAAATGAAATGTTCTGTGCCATTATTGATTTAGTGATTAATTCAAACATTGATCAAGCCAACCTGGGTAACACTCCATGAGACTCAGAATGGTTCACTATTATTTTTGATCACTTTTTGAAAATGGAATGGCAGTCTCAATTAAAAAATAAATACTAATGACCTGTGATTCGTATTAATTCTCTGAAACAAATGAAAATATGATGTCTGTATTTAATATGGCTTAGGAAGAAAGTGTTAAATGAATCTGGATCACTACTTTTTTTTTTACATGTATGTATACTGTTCAACAGGCAATCTTTACAAAACTGACATTCAACAGAAAATCGAGAATAGCAGAGTATAAATCCTTTTTTCAGTCTTAGTCTCAACATCCATACCGTTTTCCATGACTTGTTCAGAGGCTACACTTAATAGTCTGTGCACTTCCTTTTATGTGTTGTGATTCACAAGTTCCTTTCTCTATATATAGAATCCTAACAAGTGCCAAGAAGTTACAGCTTGGACCCTCAAATTGACAGCCACATAATAATGATCCAAAGATACCGCTCAATTTATTAGCCATCTGTTGCTCTATATCATGCAAGTTTCACTAAGTTTAATTTAGTTGGCTATTCCACGCATAGCCTAGCATGGACTGTAATTTATATAACGTCATACATTTTGAAACATCTGTTTTCTTGGTGTAATTTGGATTCTTACATGTATTGTCTAGTACCGTTTTCAATCTAACTTATTTTGCTAGTTGTCAAGTTCCTTATACTTTTTAACAGCAAACTGGACTAGCGTTTAAATTTAAAGTAAAGGTAGCTAACGATCTAGCTAACGTGATTCAAGTATCCGGCTATGGGCGCGGTAACAACTTCCAAGTTCTTTCACATGGGAAAATTTTCATGTCCTAGGGCAACAAAAACGTAACGTCAACAAACACATTTGATCAAATAATCTTTCTTCGCATGTCACTTTTCAACATCTTATTAGCTACACAGCACATGGATTACAAGAGCTAACTAGCTAGCTACTTTCTTGCGACCTGGCCATGATTAGATATCTTGCTAATCGGTACGGAATGCAGTTAACGTTAGCTAGCTAGTTTAATTTTGATCTTCATCTAACTATACAGATGTGGCTAACGTTAGTTAATCTTTGCTGTATTCTTTGCGTTTCTGTATAGCTGCAGTTAAATGTTAGGTATCTACTCCATCAAATTCTATTTCAACGTTTGCCGTCTATGAATGAGAACACAGCATAACAGCGGAGGCGTAGATAACTTTTTACATATTTTATTTAGCACTTACCTGCCGGTCATTTCTGCTACCCCCAGCATCCCCTTTTAAACCGCAATTTCGGAAACTTTTTTGTGTATTGACCGTCGTTTCTGGAAATGGAGCGTATTCGTAAGAATCAACTCTGGCAATGGCTACTCCCTTAGCCCCTTTGCTCGGCAGCTAGGCTTGTTAGCTAAAGCTAGCTAGCGTACCACATCAAGAGGCCCGGAGACACCCTTGCTCAGGCATTCTGAATCAGGGACTGTGACAAAAATCTGTCTTTACACAAGCACACACTCAAGCAAAACGCTCAACTAGCTGTATCTTAAAACAGCAATAACAGATTGCGTGCCATTTTATAATTGTACATATGGTTGCTAAGGCAATCATGTATCATTGTGAGCATTCTGTTCTATTTTAATAGGCTAAAGCGTTTTATACTATACATTCAGGTTTATTGTTAATCCCTTATAATGGGGGACGACAATCAAATGAGTTCTAAGCGAGTTGGTGCTAGGAAAATTGAAGATAGCGAGCTTGTTAAATTTGCGGCGAGTGATTAAATTCTGTATGCAAATATACATGTAATAATATAGTTAATGAATTCAAAATGAATGAATTTAGTTGGCCAGTAAGCTACAGTTGTTCACTGTACAGAAAAGAAAGATAAATGAGTTCAAAAACATGTTCATTACTTTGCGTTTCAAACACGTTTAGCAGATGTGTTGGAAAAAACCTTGTATGGCTGAGATGAAGACATCAGATTCATTACTATTTTATACAGCTACTGTAGTAAATCAAAGCGTATTCATCCCAACAGTGGTAGCAAACATATGTAATACTTCCTAAACTGCGTCTTGCTGGTCCATTCCTTATAAGGAAAGCTATGTATTTCCTTGGAATTCTGTCACATGCTGAGCTGGAAAAGCATTACGGCAGGCCATTTTAACAGAGTTAAATGCCAGCGCATAATAACGCGTCACGCATGGCATTGATGTCGATTACGTGTGTATCGTGCAGCAGAAAATATATGTCAGATGAGATGGTTGTAAACTAATTAATGCCATCAGTGCTTTACACACATTCCTCTAAGTGCTGCAACACGTAACTATGGTTAATACTATTTGCCTTTTATGAAATTTTAAAAATGTCTGCATTTTATAAAGCAATTCCATAAGTCTTTTTTGAAAACAAATAAATAATGAAAAATAATAAAAACGTAAACTATTAGATTATGAACAAGATTGTGAACAAGCAAGGTATTCAAGCTGACACTGCTGTGACTTAATTATGGTCAGGAGGACATCCAGACACAATACTTGTGAAATGTCATAAATATTAGATTGAATGAGTGAATGCTGATGAAATTAAAGCAAGTCTTGATTTCAAAACAGACCACAGCCTTTCTTAAGTAGCCCTTACGTGCTTGGGTATGGTGTGGGGTCTATGACCAGCAAGCAGTTTTCCTACAACAGAGTCTACATCTGATCAATTCAGCAAATCCGAGATGAACGAGTCAATCCTCTCTGAAATTGCATGAAATGTTAAAATGCTTGTGGCTTGTGTCTTTTTTCAATGACACCAAAACAGCAGGTGGCAGACAAAGCATCCCTGTTTTTTTTTTTTTTTCTTTTTTTTTTTTTTACACACAACTCTTTTAGATGTCTGAAATGAGAATGCATTTTGTTCCCTTTACACACAGGGAGCATAGCTACACATGTGATGTGCATGTGAACAAACACACAACAGTGCTGTGTGTGGTTTGTTGACCGTAAATCCAAACTGGCAGGCTGAACAAGGTCCAAGAGGTATGATTCTCCCACTGAGACAAAGACCAAGATCTAGCTAAGGGAATTAACTAATCACACTTGCACTAAGTCAGTAGGTGAGATCACATTCTGACACAGACTGACATATGCTCTCTACACTAAGCTCTACTTTTGCAAAATAAACATTTCATGTATTTTCTGAAAGAATGAACCAGTTACCAGGATGTACTTGACTGATATGGTTTCATTGATGAGCAGTGGCATTATCTGCAGTGCAGTATGTAATTTATAATATTATGCAGTACTTTCTAAAAGAACTCTGTGGCACCATTGTTGGTCCTGGAGCACTGGAAGTGGAAAAAAAACTGCAAGAGTTTACTTAATGATTGAACAAAATAATACATAAATGCAGAGACAATAACTTTAAATCAGTATGTTTATTTAGTTATTCACAGTCAATGCACAGGCTCACCATTATGGTTAAAGATTGCACTTTTCCTCTTACAATCTCATTTTAATTGTATTTTGTTTTATAAAACCTCTCAGCAGCAATTCTTAATTTCAAGCCACCTTTGATTTAAAGCATTTTTAAAACCAGGACAATGATTTAACATATTAAGAACATGTAAATGGACACACAAAAACAAACAAGCAATGTAACTCCCACCAGTGTATAAAACTATGTAAAATATTCATATTAATGAAGTATCCCAATAATGAATACATTATTAAAGTATTAAATTAAATCAATACATTCTATAGTGCCTCTTAATTACTGTAATCAGAATCCCTTCCCATTAATATGCAATTATTACTTATAACAGCTGCCTTAGTTCCATGGTTAATAATATTAATTGTATGGGTCCTTTTGCACAGAAAGTCAGTTCTGTTGTGTGTAGGGTTTAATCACTTGTAATATATTATAGGTATGTAATATAATATAATATAATATAGTCTCAAAGCTAGTTTATTCTTGTTCTTCTGAGAATTTAAAAGTCCTAAGCTTCATGGTTAGATCCACATTGGAAAGTCAACACATAGTTGGGTCAAATGACAGTTTAAGAATACAGTATGAAAGGTAAGACAGGTCGTTCTCAACAAATGTTTATTTTGACACTTAATTCCCTGTTCTCAACAGAGTAATCAATGTATAAATTCACACCATTGTTCCAATGCTACAGGTACTGTATTCTCACAACTGCCTTGTTTTTATAATGGAATATTAACATTGTTTATCAGACGTCAGATGACTACAAAAGAGTGGATATTGTGTCATTGTGCACTGACTAGCAAGTGAGACCTCTGACATCATAACCATGCAAGCAATGATTCTGTCAGGTCAACGCAGGTCTGAACACCGTAAATATCTTAAAGTACTTGAGTTCACGGCAAGTATCTCTTCACTTCCGCACACAACTGTAATTGAGCTGAACTAACAACAAAAGCAATTTAGAACTTAGCTTTGGATTTACCAGTGAACTCTATCAGAAGATGTGTTGATGGAGGAATGGGAGAAATGCTGTGGGTATGCCCATTGCTAAACTTATCACATTGGCTGGAAAGCTGAACAAAAAAAAGAATTTCCAGATAATAAATATCACAGAATTTGCAAAAAAAGGGGGATAAAACAGTGCAGTACATGGTCTAAAATGAAGACCAAGATTCAGTTACTGACCAAAAGTACTGGAAACAAATATGCACATATGCCCGCTTGCCTTCATGTGAATGTTAAAGTATACAAAAGCCTCTAAAAAAAAATTCTGGATTATCAAAAATATAGATCTGTTGAAAATTAAAGGCATGCTGCGTAAAAGTGATGTGCCGACAAAGCAGAGGTGTGGCTGGGGGGTGTGCCGTAAGTGGAACCTGTGTGGACCCAGGCCAGTCCGGATCTCGCCTCCTCATCGGATCCCTGACCAGCTGTGCAGGTAGGAGGTCCAGCCCGACGCTCGGGACCCAGCTGCCACCTCCTCATCTCCTAAAGTGCGATGACATGGTTGGACAGGCTCTTAGGAGAAACGCTGCTAATTACATCACATACAACCCAACGCTTTTCGGAATCTCGATTCAGGCTGCGCAATAATTGCAATAAGAAAGGCGTGATAGCCCTTAATCATTTTCAGAGATGTTTGATGTCTTTTGGAAGACTGCAACAAAATTAAGTGCTTGTTCAGTGCATGTTTGAGAAGTAATGTGGAACAACTGCAATAACCTGTGACGCAGCATTTTGTCTGAATCAGAATGAAGCGAAAGACCATAATGCTCAGCGTACAGCTGTAGCAGAAAAGAGGCTGAGAGGAGGATGGGAGGGAGGGCGTACCCTGAGCGATGGCCGCCAGCTTGCTCTTCTCCTCTGGACTCAGCTGTAGCATGGTGTGGATGACGGGCAGCAGGGCCTGCCTCTCGCTGCCCGACTTCAGGAAGATGAACTGCAGCAGCACGTTCTTCAGGTACTCCAGGTTGGCCACAGACTTCTCCCGCTCCTGGTTCCTCTCCAGCCTCCGCATCTCACTCTTCAGGAGCTGCAAACCAACGGATAGCATAACCCTGCCATTAACATACTGTTCACTCCAAAGAGGTCATTCAAACAGGCAGCAGATAGGCATAAATATTAGGCATCAGAATGTTTTTTCCTCCCAGAAGGTTGTTATCCCAATCCCAGGTGGGACGATATAGATGTACCCCAGAGCAGCATAGATATTCTCTGTGTCCATTTTGTTAATATACCTGAAGACATATTTTTGCAAAACATATTTTGACAAAGTGTGAAGTCTGTTAGATTGCAACACGAACTTTGTTTATTTTCAGGCTTAAAATACTGGATGAAATGTTCACACATTAGTTTAATGTACAACAAATTTTATCAACATCTTTTAGCAATTTTTTTAGCAACAATTTTAACAACACTGTTTGGAGTAGTCACTTGCTTTCTGTTGTTCGTTAGCTGGACTGTGCGGTCAGGTTTTGATACAAAGTATACTACACAGAGACACTATGCTAGTTAGCTAACTAAAACAGTATTGCGTTATGTAATGCATACAGAACGTCAATGAATTAAAATGGTAAGAATGTCGCCAGTGTAAGAGTGCTAGATCTGCATTCACAAAGTGAAAGGGATAATGAAGCCAACGAATATTTCAGGGTATGTGAAATGGTCGATTTTTCCCACACAATTGTCAAGTTTCTCATATTCACTGCTTGCAAGCATTTCTTTGTTTACAGCAACACAGGGCAACCAACAATGTTGTGTCAGGTGAGGTGGGTGTGCGGGAAGGAACCCTACATACCGTTATCTGCTCCATGAGGATGGCGTTCGTGGCCTCAGTCTCGTGCAAAAGGCCATTCATGTGTTCCATGCTACGGGTGGCTGTGCTCAGCTTCTGGATCAGTTCCTCTTTGGTGGGCTCCACCTGCCAAACAAAGGGCTCTGCGCCAAAAAAAAAAAAAACAATCCCAACATCACACTATGCCCATACAGAAGCAAAGGACACTGAAGCATTCATGAGCTTTCAAATTGGGTCAGATGGACTCATCTGATTCTCTTTCCAAGCATTTGGTGCATACAGTTATGGTAAAGCTTCTGTGCAGCGGGAATTTTAAAAATTCATTTAGGGTGTGCTATGCAATCAGGCACAGATCCATACAGATCTGTAGCTGTAGCTCAAAACCTGTCAACAAACTAATAGTCTATTGGATTGGAGGAGAAAGGTACATATGGATTAACACATGGGCAAATCTCAGATCCAGGCAGCAATCTTACATCCAAAGTGAATAATTATTCAGTAAATAAAGTTGGCCCTAGCTAGCTATCTACGTAGCTTACTGGCTGCTGTAATGTGCTTTCTGTCACTTCACATTGTGTCATCTTGTGAACACACATTAACTTAACTTAACATAACAACACATTAACCGGTAAGTAGGTAGTTTTCTATATTCAAAACATTGTGAAACTCTCTAGTTATGCAACTACATAACTGACGAATAGTGAATGCACTGGCTATAGCAGCTCTAAATGACCAATCAATATGAACTTGGGATGTAATACTGCAAATTCAGTTGAAGAAGACAGGAGGTCTGCCTCAAACTGTAGTAACCTAAGTGCTGTGGTATTTAAATAGTTGAAAATCACTGACTTAAGACGAGAGCTTTCTTTTCTCCCCTTCAGTGTTTAAACTTGCCAAATTTAAATGGTTATTTTCTTTTAGCAGACACTTCCCTGGTTAGCTTACTATGCTGAAGATATTAACAACACAAAACCACAGCAAACAAAATCTAGAATACATTCCATAAAGACGCATCAAGAACATATGAAGCAAGCTAAAATAAAAATATTTAATGTGCACACCTATATTTAAAAATGTTGCAATATGTGACATTTAATTTCCTCTGGTAAGTCTTGATTTATAAACTCTAATTGCAATAAGGCCCTTCTGAGTTGAATTTATTACCCAGAGTGAGGTGAAGCTGAGAGAGGTGAGCTAAGGAGCAGAGGGCTCACTACATACCCTGTTTGGGGTCTGGGGAGGTGAGAAGCTGCTCCAGAGAAGGCAGAGGTGTCCCGGCTGAGGACACGGACTCGGTCTCCGTGGTTTCCATGCCCTCGCCCTCCTCCCGTGCCATGGACTGCAGGTCAAACAGAGGCAGCTCCGTGGGCTTCCTCTCCTGTGGAGTCTTCCTCACCTGCTGTGCTGGTGCTGCACCTGAGTGCAGAGGGGAGAGAATCAGAGTCACACACCCACACATGTGCAAGCATACTCACACGTGCACGAACACACACACACACACACACACACACACACACATGCACAAACATACACAGCCTATTCAAAAGAAAATGGCTTTTAACTCCTGTAGATCTTTGCCTTGGAACATGCTACAATGAAGCAAAAACTGGATTATCCAATTTCTTTGTAAAGACTGTTTTTGTTTACAGCCTATTATATTAACTATGTTGTATACATGGGCATTCCTTGATGTGTAACATGGGGTGAATTGTATGTTCGTGCACCGTCTTGGCCAGGTCTCTTTTCAAAATGATTCATTACAATAACATCATATATCCTCTAGCCATATAATATTCAATAATATGGCCATACACATTATGTATCCTTACAATAAGAAACATGATTCTGCCATTAGAAAATTTCACCACGTTTTACTGCCTCAGCTCCACCAGAGGGCACTAGTGTGCAATCTTTCCAAAATCTGTGTTTTAAAAGTGCTGGTTCTGTTTGTATATTTCAATATCTCACATTAATATTATATTGTGCTGCTCATAAAATATCTTCACTTGTGTAAAACAATTAAAAACTAAAACTATTAGTAGCGATTGTATTTAGGCACCATTAAACACAAGAGGAGTCACATGAGGCCCTGACTTGCAGGTCCAGCACATCCTGGATCAGTCCGAATAACCATCAGCGTTTAGCTAGTGCGTCACTTAGCGCAATCTACTTATGTTATAAATTACTCTGCTTCAATAATGCCAGGTCAGTTACCAGCATTATACTATTTGGACGAGGTTCAGCAATACAGTTGACCAAATATTGCAGCCACAGCAACAAAGAAATAAGAGAAAGAGCCAGATGACTCCATCTGCTTTGTTCTCGACTCCTCGAGTGTAAGGCTGCAGCATCATGTTTCAGCTTGGTCTGATAAGCTGAGAGGAGGGGCCTGTGGTGGGTGGACGGTTCGAGACTGATGGGGGGACGACAGGCACGGGGGCGGAACTGCTCGCCTCACATCTGCTGCGGCTCGCCCAAATCGCCCTTCACACCCAGAGTCCTCGGTGAACAAGCTGCCACTCACAATCACACCTGAGGAGCCGCGGGTGGGCCTCATCCCACCCACCCACTATTACTACTACAGTTTTCTTTGTCTCATCATTTTTAAATTCGGTATGATATTTTTCATACAGTGGATACTTGGTTTTATAAACACACACTGCGGCTGTAAAGAAAAGCAAACAAAACCACTTTTTTCCAGAAAGTGGCCTTACATGTCACAAAATGCTGTTATTAAACTGTTCCTAATGTTAGACACCATCATTCCATCTTACATTCATTTTACATGGATTATGACCGTGAATCATGGAAACTGATGCATAGGCTCAAATAACATGTTCTGAGTTCAAGTATCAAATCAAAATCCATTGTAATAGAGAGGGGTAACCTAGGTGTTGCTAGCTGGCCAATTTATTCTTAGTTATGTGGCTAGAAAACTGAGCATATTGAACACATTGCTCAACTTGCCAGATTTACTGGCAAAATGAAATGAATATGTAAGCTATCTTGGTTGGGGTTTAGTTTAATATGTTGTACAGTCAACCTGCTGCTAGTTTGCTGGGCAATCCTATCCTGGATGACACTTGCATCACATATTCCTCAACATGTCAGCTTCCATGAGAAATATTTTTTGTACTTTCTACAAATGAAAAATGACTTTATATATTGTATGAAATAAGAGAAGTTATTATCACATTATACTTGCACTCTAAAATGACCGGTATATATTCTCACACTGTTTCTAGCTGTGGACTGGAAAACAGAAAGGCATCCGTATGCTTTTAATTTACCTACCTAACCAGCTCAAATAAAGAGAGTAGGAAAACCAAAGCAGTGAAGAAATAATCATTCCTTAACTCCAGATTCCGAGCATGAAAGAGCTCCCATCTGAGAAGCTGGCAGACTGAGAAAGTGAATTAGTGAGACGGTGTTTCTCCAGAGCTGAACCGGGTTTGCATATGCATGGCAATAATGAGCCCCTCTCTCCAGACGCCCATATGCCGTGGCAGCAGGTCTGCAGCGCAGCGGAGCCGGGCTCAAGCTGGACCGGGTCCCTGTAGCCCCGTAACAAGCAGCTGCCGCTGCCGAGATGAAGGAGGCTTCTCTCCAAACACCAGCCCTCATAAACAACTGGAGCTGTGAAACGAGCTCACAAGGACGGGCTATGCTGGTCTAGACACAGTCTGGCAGAGACGTCAAACTCATAAACCCCCATGTGTGTCTCCCATGTGGGACCTGAAGTCCCAGCCGCGCACTGTGTAATAACTCCTACAGCGCCTGCGTCTCAAGTGAATTCTCTGTAGCCTCTGCCCTCTGCTATATGCCTGCTGTAGACTATACAGCCTCTCTCTGAAGTACCTACTGTAGTCTCCATAGCCTCCCCCTTAGGTCTCTACTGTAGTCTCCATAGCCTCCCCCTTAGGTCTCTACTGTAGTCTCCATAGCCTCTCTCTGAGGTGTCTGCTGTAGTCTCCATAGCCTCTCTCTGAGGTGTCTGCTGTAGTCTCCATAGCCTCTCTCTGAGGTCTCTGCTGTAGTCTCCATAGCCTCTCTCTGAGGTCTCCACCATAGTTTCTACAGCCCCTCCCCTCCCAGCTCTTACTGGTTACGCTGGTCTCCCTCTGCATCTGGAAGAGCTGAGCCTCCAGCCGGCTCATCTGCTGCTGCAGCGTCTCCACCGTGTTCCTGTGCTCGTCCTGCAGGTGGCGCACCTGCTCCCGGAAGCTGCCCCGCAGGGCGTCCGCCTGGGCGGTGAGCTGGCTCACCGTCTGAGCGTGCTCGGACTTCAGGGCCATGTTCTCGGACTGCAGGGTGATGAGCCTGAGGACGCAAAGCTGGGTGGCGTGAGGAGCGAGAGGGGCCCGGGGGAGACGTCAGGCTAATTGGTTATTGATGACCTGCCTCACCTCTCCCTGAGCTCCGCCTCCTTGACGACGGTCTCCTGCAGGATCTTGTTGTGCCTCTCCAGCAGCGTGTCGTGTTCTGCCTGCAGCTGCTGCAGCTCCGCGCAGCTCGTTTGCAGGCTCTGCTGGGTGTCCTGCAGCCGCCCCCTCAGCTGCTCCACCAGGCCCTCCATGTGCTCCCTGCAGCCCACAGACACACAGCAACACTCACCATAGTGCGTCAGGAAACAGACAGCACTGACACTGATCTCTACCGCACACAATACAGACAACACTGATCCATGTGATAGACACACAGCACAGAGCAGTCCATACGACACACGGACACAGAACACTCTGGATAATCCACATACACAGACACACAGAACTAGACAACAGCATACATTGGTTCAAGACGCAGAATTCATTATTGCTTTACTGCGGTTTTTCCAATTATCTTTAATTTGTGTTGTTAATTAACCATCTTAAAATAACAGCTGTGCCAGCATTAATATTTCAGTTTTATGCGGGCATTAGAAATCTGATCAGCGCAAATGATGATAACCTGCTGTTGTGGTACCTACTGCCATAACAGTAAACATTTCTGCGTAATTACAATTAAAAGCATTACCAATGGAACTGTAATTCAGACTGAATTACAGCTGTAAGTCATCATTAAATCTAAGACCAGATCTAGTCTGCTACTAACTACCACTAATCAACAAAATACATCACATTTTTGTTTTCAATCAGTACATTGACACAGGGAATCTACAACCACTGCAGTTCCTCAAATGAAAAATTACAGCACTGCATTTAAATGAAGTAATATATAATGGCGGCTATACAGGATTTTTAAAATATTGCTGAATTGCTCATGAACCTTTGTTATAAGGTAACATGATTGAATGTATAAAACCATTGCCTTTCGTGTGTATAGATGAGGATCACTGAATATCATTTATAAAACACACTGAGCATTAAAAACTGCATTAACATCAAAATGATTTTCCATTTGTTTGCTTGAAGGATGATATTTACTATAGTCTAAACCTCTTTGATGTAATGTAAAATAAAGAGTGCATCTCACATTTAGAAAGCCTGAATTGTTGACAACAATTACACTCCATGCCTGAGTGGTACTGAATTCGCAGAGGCTCAGACCATTTAAAAGTGCATAGAAAAGTGCAATGAAGACACAAACACAAATTAACCCACACAAATACAGTTAAAGCAAAGGGACTGAGAGCGTAAACTTACCTTTCCTGTTTGGAGACGTCGCTGTCATTTTGGGCTGCGCTCTTGTTTTTCTTCTGCTTCAGGACGTTGTGCACACGCACTTTGTAGCTCTCAAACTCTGAGGTAGTTGACGCCAGCTCGGCCTGCACACGGACGAGTAATGTTCCAGTGCAAAGATATGGCGCAGTGTATTAGCGAGGTTGCTAGGTACAGGACTGCACAGAACAGCCCAAACAGCCGTGAAAAACAGCCTTGAGAATCTACTTCGACGTATGGATTTTTAACCAGAACAGCAATTAGTGTGCGTTTGCGGACGAGCCCGTCCTCCGTCGGTACCATAAATTAATACGAATGAACATTATAGCCCAGGGGGCAGGAAACACAGAAACGCTACTGTTTCTTTAGGGCCCTGGCATTCAATTCATCACCAACCATTAGGCCCGGGAGGAAAATCACTCACAGTGTCACTTTATAATTAAGTTTTGTTTAAGCCATTTAGCAGTGGTGCGTTTGCAGACTCCCGAAATGGAAAATCCATACAGCTATTTATAAAGTTCAGCTGTGGAGCAGTATTCAGAGCTGGGATTCTGACGGAGAGCAATCATACTGTGAGACTGGGGAGGCCATGCAGCCCTCCTAAACGCACAGACAGAGCTGACAGAGCAGCAGGGGTGGGGTGAGACGGCCTGACAGGGGCTCTGTGGCGGTGTACCTTGGCAGTGTTGCGCTCCTCCTGTAGAGCGGTCAGTCTGTGCTGGAAGGAAGTGGCCGCTCTCTGCTGCTGTTCCGTCACAGCCCTCAGCTGCTCCTGCAGCCTGTGCCGCTCTGCGGTCAGATCACAGCACTGGATCTAAAACACACACACATACAGGGTTAGCTCCCTGAACACACAACACACACACACATACACACATACAGTGTTAGCTCCCTGAACACACAACACACACACACACACATACAGGGTTAGCTCCCTGAACACGCAACACACACACACACACACAGCTGATTCCCTGATTCACACACGTACACATGCACACTTCAGAGCAGATTTCAACAGGTCGACATTAATCAATAGCGCAGACACTGACACAACACAATGACCTACAGGACAGAAATCCAGAAACAAGAATCTCAGAATCTCGCTGGAAATGTCAAATGATTCAGACGGGCAGAAAATAAAGCAGCAGCACTTCAGTTAAAGAAAAGGGAGCTCGCTTCTAAAGCAACGACGTGCAGAACAACACAGTCACTTAAATTAAGAGGAGGATGCTCACAACTTAACTCAAGAATGAATCAGCACTTATCTTCTAACCAAGAGAGCTCCGCACCCACCTTGTAGTCCTCCACCTGCTGCTGATGTGCCTCCAGCTCCCCCTTCAGCGATGCCTGCAGAACCATCTGAGCCGCTTCCTGCATGAACCACACAGTAAAGAGTCTCAACACTTCCAGCTACTTTTCAAACCCCGGTATGAGACAGCACATAAGGAGACAGACTTAAAATAAAAAGGTCTTTAAACAGGACTCACCTGCTTTTTGGCATCAGCTAAGTCTTTCTTTGTTTTGACCAGCAGCTGTTTCATCTTGGAGGCCTTTTCTTCCCCTTGGCTAACAAGTGACTTCAGAGACACTGAGATTAGAGTAAAATTAGAATTAAAGTGCGGAATAAACCAGTGATTGATCAAAACCACTGACATCCCCTCAGATAGAGGCTGAAGGTTCCAAGAAAGCTCCATCTGAAACAATGCTCAGATAACAGTAACACGCAGCCCATCTCACCTATTTCCTCTTGAAGCGCCTCCTCTTTCTTCTTCTGGGTCTGGATCTCTGCACCCAACTCCTCAATCCGGCTCTCCTTGTCCACGAGTTTCTGATTGAGCTCTTTGACCAGGCGCTCATAGTCAGCCATCTCCATGTCCATTAGAGTGCTCTGCTGGGCATCCTGGTGGGCCGTAACAACAGCAAATGGTGACTACTCTGTACGGGCAGGGAGTGTGGCACGCGGGGAAGGAAACTGAATTTGTGCCCAGAAGGTTGCAGGTTTGAATGTCAGATATGGGAAGTGCCATGGTACACCTGGCAAGGCTTTTAGCCTAACCTTCTTCAGCAATTACTTTGCTATAAACACAGACAGTGTGGAGAATATAAGCTATGAAAGGTAAGCGCCAGAGAAGGTAAACAAATGGAATACTACTGCACTCTCATCTCCGTACACTTCTCTATGAGAAACGGAGCATGCTTCTGGTGATGGAGCATCAGATGAAGTGCCTGTGGCTCTCAGGTTCAATTAGAGTCCTGGCTGTTAGTTTCAGCGTGCTGTTTAGATTGATGGCACCTTTGGTATATGAGCAGCGATTCTCCACACTGTAGTTCCTCGTCACTCATCTACGCTCTCTCATTTTCCCCCTCATTGAGCCACGGAGGTGTGAGGTACTTACAGCTGGAATCGCACAAGTCATTAGAAGTTATCAGATTGACACTAATGAGTTTAGGTTTTGTGTACCTAGACCTAGTACCTAGTACCTATGTTTCAGATAATTTAATAACGCAGAGGATCTAATGAAAGCTGACAATAACTAAAACAATACACTTATGTTATTCAACAATATAATTAAGACATAATAATTGGCTCAAGGGAATATGCGTCTCCTGTCTGAAACTTTCAATGCCATCAACAAGCCATGAAAGGAAGATTCAAACAGAGCCAAGAAAAGAATAAAGGCTTTTGTGCTTGCAGTGTGTTAATGCGTATGTGTGTGTATTACATGCCTTTCTCAGCTGCTCCAGCTCCTGTGCAGTTTGCTGCAGTTGCTGCTTCTGTTTGCGCAACTGGGCCTGCAGCTCCTCCACCTCTCTGACCGCAGCTGAATGGTCCTGAGCAGGCAGGAGGAAGACACTTTAACACCGCAGAACAAAACCTCCACACGCGAACAAAACAGGCACGCAGCGGAGCACTTTCAACACATGAACACCCCAGCCATTACGGAATCCTCCTCCAGTGTGGTTTCTTCTTAACAACAGAATTTCAGTAAAAGTTAAAAAAAAAAAAAAAAAACTCTTGTTTGATACCTGCTCAACATTATGAGAATGCAAAAATGAATCAAAATATTGTGTAAAGAGCAAAGAGGACGAAGCACATTATAGTTATAATGAACCTGGACCAGTACCCATCTACATACACAAACAAACTAAAAAACTACATTGTATTTGCACGCATGTAATTTTTTTTCTTCACAATAACATGGGAAGCTGGAATCATACCATAAATCACAGATAATGCTTGAATTAAAAAGTTGCTGTTGCTTCGTATAGGCTGTGACCACAACGGCTTCATAATAACATTCACTTTGCCCCGAAGCAACACATTACACACACCCAGAAAGGAACGGGAAAAGTGGGGCAGAGGTCATTAATTGTTTCATGTTTTGGGGATCTTTTTTAGCTCGCACCCCGTGGCAGCACATGCAATTCTGGGCTGTCTGGAATTTTCCGTACCTTTATTTTTTGTTCCTTTAAAAGCCTTTCTCCCTCCAGGTCTTTTTCAAGCACGGATTTCAGCTTCTGCATTTCTAAAGCCTGGGCTTCCAGGTGCCTGACATTGGACTGCAGAGTTTCCAGACGAGCCATCAGGTCCTCTCTTTCTGAGGTTAGCTGCTCATGCTGCAGGAAGAGAGTTTTTAAAAGAGAGGAGTGACATGAAATACGAAGTTCCTGTTACTCTACATCAAGAACCAGAAAACACATGAATGCCTTTAATGTGTGATCCCTCCTCTTCCCAACATTCCATCAGAAACCACAAGTGTGTAGACATCTGCATTTGTCACTTATGATCTATAATCTATAAGCTTCACTGTAGTTTATAGACAATTTCCACCAAAAATTAAATTGAGGTTAATGTTTTGCTAGGAAATCCACCAAGAGAATTATGAAGGGAAAACAAAGCAACTGAAGAAGAAACAGGAAGTTTAATTTTTAAACAATATAAAACTCTAATGAGCATTGTCTGAGGACCACTGACTCCAGCATAAATCTGTAATTTCTCAAGAGGCTGTTTAGTTTACACAAGCGTGGGATCGCTTCCCATTTCAGAACCACAATAATGACTTTATCCAGATGGAAAATGAGCATTTGTGTACAGGTTATTTTTACCATAGTGGGAAGGAGCAGTTAATAATGAAAGTATAACCAAAGTGAAATGGAAGTAGTGAAGGCAGTCTCACAGATGCCAGTTCACATGGGGCAAATATTCTAAATAAGAATCCCATTACAAAAATTAAACTCTGAAACACTTCTCCAGTGACTTGCAATTATGTGTCCTGGGATCATGCAGTAATTCCATTATGCTGTGACAGAACAGTTTTACAGGACCAATCAAGGTAAAAAACCAATGCTCTAACCATAGTTTCAATTACCTGCAGGACTGCTGCTTGCAGGCGCTTGGTGAGGTCTCCAATCTGTCGCTCCGCCCCCTCTGCCCTCTCTCTCTCCTTGTCCAGCTGCTCAGTCTGTCTGTCATAGTCTGCCAAGAGGTTCTGCAAATGAGATCTCATTATTAAATGATCCTTATGAACTTAAGCACAAGTAAAGAAATATGACGACAACAAACCAATTACTTTCCACAGCCATGGTGTCCTTTCCTGCTCAGTAGAAACATTACAAAAATGACTTTCCTGTGAAGCTGCATCCCAAAGCATCCCTGCCTTAATACCAAAGAACAACTGCTGAATATGCAGAATTTAATTATGTAATATGTCATTTGCTATTACTGTAATCATAATCATCTGCATTACCTTCATTAGTAATCACTGGAACATAAAAAGGAGGCCCTATGGAGAGCATACATTTCATGGTTCATCTGTATTATTTTCACAGAACCATACAGACCAATTTAAACCATTCCCTTTTCAGAAAATGTACCATTATCCATGAAGGGAGAAGACAGAGCTATCGATTTTTTTCCCACTGTTCATTAAGAAAGGTCATTTCGTGTGAGGAGCGGGCGTAATTGGGCGTCAGGGCTGCCGAGTACCTTGTATCCCTCCGCTCCATGGATGATGTCCTTCACAGAGCTGGACACCCTGTCCCGCTCTTCCTTCAAAGCTTCAACCTCCTCCTTCAGCGACTGGACCTTGGGGGGGAGGGGAAAGGGCCAATTACAGCATGGCCAGGCAGCACCGTCCCTCACACACTAAGATCATCTCCATAGGATTCTGCATCTCAAACCTGGATACAGGCACAATATACTGTATGACATATGTGCAGGGCCAGGTGCCTACCTCTTTCCTGCTGACATCCAGCTCTTTCTTGGCTTTCACTGCCACTGCTTTTATCTTGTTCATCTTCTCCTCTTTCTCTTTATTCTCTTTTTGGAGAACACCTAGACAGAATTGTTAACAGAATCGGGTTAAAAGGGTGAAGACATACATGTCAGAATTCTTAAATGACCTCCCAGAAACCTGCAGTTTACATTGGAAACATGATTTCACATATAGCTCAAGTTAAGCTCCATCCACCAGTTTGCATTTCAAATGCTTCCAAATACAAAGAAGAGATTGAACTCTAGGGGAAAGTGTTTAGGTGGATGCATTAAGGATAAAACAGGTAAATAGCCCAATAAGCCTGATTTATAAATGCATAGTGATTCCAACCAAATGCTTGTCCTGGGTTTTAATGCTGGGGGGAAAAAAACACCCCAGGTGACTTTTAAACCATGCAATATGCATTTGGAGAATGAAACTGAATCAGTTCATGTGGCGAGCAAACAAAAATGGTTGGTGCAACAAATTAATTTCAAGTGACACATGACCCATTACCTATTTTTTCAGTGAGCTCCGTGACACTGCTGTCTTCAGTAGCAGCAGACTCATCTTTGGTCTTCTAGAAAGCAATTCAGAAATCAACACTAGAAAAGGCCTTTTCTTTAACATCTTAAATCAGCTTTGCAAATTTCCATGCACGCAAATGTTACATTGCAGACTCTCATCTCAGCTCTACGGGTACACGAACAACACATGCTATATGGATCAATGCACACAGTATGTGAGCTTATGATATGTACATGTGCAGCCACGCAGTGATTGATTGACATGTCTCTGCATGTCTGTATGTGCTCTGACTGCTTAACACCCTGCCAGGGTCAACCTCTTATGGGGTCAGCATGTCTGAGCTCCCTGACACAGTTGTGGATGACAATATATTGACTGAAAATACTACAGCTGAGAACCAATCTCAGAGAGGAAATCCCTGCAGCGCACACCAGACTTGACTACTGTCTCCTGATTTACTGTGCAGTTTCAATCCAACCGACAGAGCAGCAGCTGCCTCAAACCAAGGGTGGTCATAACTTAATTGAAATAGGGCATTTTATGACTGTCTGATATAAATGTAGACAACACACATGCACATAAATTACAGAATAAAAAATTGTAAATGTGTAAATGATATCTATCTGGGTGTATCTGCCAGTTCAAGTGGTATGACGTGTCTGAGATTTACCAATGCATTTGAAACTTAAGCTATCAATATTTCATACCAGGTTATGCAGTTAGAACAAAACAACATATCAACACACCTGTAAAAGTGCAATGTCTTCCTGAAGTTTGGACAAGAGGGATTCCTTTTCCTCCAACAGCTGCCGTAGGTCCTCCACCTCTCCGGTGCTTTCATCTGACGCCTTGTCACCCATTTCAGACAGGCCTTCGTTCTCTTTGGCCCGCAGCTTTTCTGCTGCCTCTGCAATTTGAGCGAGCAGCTCCTGGTTTTCAGTCCTGATCTTCTCGTTGGCGTTCTTCATCTCAGCAAGGTCCCTCTGCAGGGCCTCTGTGTCGGCGAGCACCTCGTCCAGGCTTGCCTTCAGCAGACCTCTCTCCTGACCCAGCTCCTCCACGCGAGCCTGGAGCTCGGCCTCCCGCTGGTCGCTCTGGTCCTTCACCCTCTCCACCTCCTCCGTCAGCTGGGCTGCCCTCTCCTCGCCCTGCAACAACAGCTCCTGTTTCTCCTGCAGGACCTTAGCCAGGAGGCTCTCCACCAAGGCAGGGATGTCACTGGTCTCACCCTCTCCGTCCCTCTGGTCCAGAAGCTCCAAGACGCATCTCCGCACCTCGCAGAGCTGACCCTGCTTTGCCTCGATTGCCGTCTTCAATGCATCCCTCTCACCTGAAACGGACTGTAGCTGCTTACTGAGCTCCACCATTTCCTCACTGGAACTCTTGAGGTCCTCTGATCTGAGATGTTTGATGTCTTCCTGCAGGAGCTGCTCTTTTTTCCTTAGCTCGGTCACCTCCTCGTTCAGTGCCGTAAGCTCAGAGGACTGTTGCTCCTTCTCCGCTGCTGCCTCAGAAAGTCTGCTCTCTAGAGCAGCTGCCTGTTGCTCGATCCTCTCCCGCTCGGCCAGGGCATCTGCCAAACTGGCTTCCGACACTTCCAGCTTCTGATGCAACTCTGCATTGCTCTGGGTGAGGCCTCGAAGACTGAGCTCCAGTGCAGAAGTTTTCTCCTGCTCTGTAGTGCACTCCTCCCTAATCCTTGTGATTTCCTCCTTTGCGTTTTCTAGTAAACTCTGCACGGTCTGCTTATCAGAGGACAGAGCTGTGAGCCTCTCCTCGAGCTCCAGCACAGCACTCTCTTTCTGCTGCAGCAGGGACAGGATGTCCCCGTTCTTCTTCCGCAAAGCCCCCAGTGAGCCTTCCAGATCCTCCACAGCCTTCTCCTTCTGCTGGGACTCTTCTAACACAAGTTCCAGGCCCCTGATCTGCTCCAGCAGCCTATCCCTTTCACTGTGCACAGCCTTTAGCTTCTGCTGCAGCTCCTGTATTGCTAAAGCTCCCTGCTCCTTCATAGCATTGTACTGCTTGACGAAATCTCCTGTCTTTTCACCCAGCTCTAGCTCCAGGTTGCGTAGGATCTCTTTTGTTGCTTCATACTCGCCAATAGCAGAATTCCTCTCCACAGACAGCCGGTCACACCTCTCTTTGAGCTCCTCAACTTCATGCACCATTTTTTCCTTCTCCTTATCAGCCCTGGCGAGCAGCTCTTTCTCCAGCTCAGCCACTTCTGCCTTGTGGAGCTCCTTCAAGGTTTTAATTTCCTCCTCGTGTTGACTGAAGGCCGTCTCGCAGTTCCCGCAGGCTTGGATCATCTCCGAACCCTTTGTCTCCGCAGTGTCGCCGTCCTCCTTACACATCTGCAGCTCGTTGATCTTAAACTCCAGCTCTTCCTTTTCAAGCTGGAACTCCTCCCTGGCTTGCTGCAGCTCCGACTCCAGCTCCGTCTTCACATTGTTCAGGTACGTCAGCTCCTCCTGTAGCATGGTATGCTGGGACTGCAGGTCCTCCAGCGCCAGCCTCAGCCGGCCCGCCTCGTCATCCCCGTCGTCCCGACCCGAGGCCTCAGAGACGCTGGGGGTTCTTCCGGCTTCCTGCTCCCCGGTCTTTCCAGGCTCCTCCTCCTCCTCCTGCACGTCATGGAGGTAGCTGTCCTTCTGCGCCAGCTGCTCCGTCAGCTCGTCCTGCAGCAGCAGCAGCCGCTCCCGCTCCATCTCGAAGTCCGCTGCCGAGGCCTCCAGCTGCTCCGTCAGCTCCCTCACCTCCTCCTCGTGAGCCTTCCCCATCCGCAACAGGTCCTCCCGGAGGCGCTCCACCTCCTTCTGCGATTCTGAGAGCGCAGCTTGGTGGTCCTCCTTCAGCTGTTCCATCTCGGCACCCCTCTCCTCACTGGTGACCTCCAGCTGCTGCTGCAGGCCAGATAGCTTATCCTCGTAGCTCTGCCGTACCCTCTCCAATTCTGCTTTCAGCGATCTGTCTGCTTCCTGCTGTTGCAACTCCTCTATCTGCTTGCTTTCCTCTGTCTCCTTCAAAAGCTTAACGAGTCTCTCAACTTCCTCCTTGTGCTTAGCATGAGAGATGTTTATGGTCTGTTTCAAATTCTCCATTTCCTTCATGTGTTCAGCATTTATTTGGTCCAGTTCTTCCTGAAGCCTGGCTGCTTTCTCCAGTGCATCCTATAACAAACCAAATAAAGGTTTTTTAAGATTCATGTGAGATCTTCATTAAGAGGCATTGTTATAGTTATGGAAAAGTAAGGAGTCTGATGAAGGTTGGATTCAAAAAGAAGTGAAGGCGTGGGGTTTTGTTTTTACCTGTGCCTGCTGCTTTGCTTTTTCATTGTCTTTCCGCAGTAATACCAGACTCTGCTGGGTTTCCGCCTTCTCCAATAAGACTGCATCCATCCTCTCTGTCAGCTCCTGGTTTAATGCCACACATCACAAACATTATTCTTCAAATATACCGCTTCACTGCAATACTTCGTAATAACTGTTGCTAATCACCTTTTTATTTTTATACTAGAAACATTCAACAAGTGTAGCAGCTTTGCAGCGTTCATGGTAACTGGTAAAAATATTGAACATTAATCTACTATGGTACCGTGATCAATTTCAACTCTTAAACTCCAAAACACATGTAGTCATCATCAACGTAACTAATCAACTTTTTAAAAACAGTCAATTGTATCAATATCATGCAACTGCATTTTGATTACGAGAAAATTATATGATCTGGGCCACAATAAAGTGCTAATGTTCAGTTGATACATCAGGACTTGAGAAAAGTCATCTGTACTTAGAACAGAGATTATAGTTATTTTCTTTATAATTTAATAAATGTACTGTTTAAAACAAAAGTTCTGTTCATTTAATTTTAGTAAAACAGTTCAATAAAAATAGAACAGAAAAAGAAATACAGACCACTATTTCAACATTTATAGAAAAAGCACACAATAGATATGTATGACTTGAACCTCCAATGAAGGGAACCTGAAAAGTCAGGAATTCCTGAACAGCTCTGTGAGGAGCATGAGGAGATCTCCATTGAGGAATGGATTTATTTCAATTAATTTGTTGCTTACAATATGTTCAAATATTTCTTTGCTAAAATGAATATAATGAATGAATAATGAAATGAATATAATAGCAGCAGAAGTAGTACTGCCTGCCCTCTAACTCAATGATACCAGATAGAAGTAAGCACTGTGTTAATACCCAAACAACATTTTACAAATATGTCTCTCTCTAAAATGGTTGACTCCGCATGCTGTTGAGATTGCGCTTTGCAGCAATTCAGGTTATTGAGTTCTCCACTTCCATTTGGTGGCGCGAGATGACAGCAATCTAACTGCTCTAATAAAGAACATGCATTATAACAATCTGTCCCTGAAAGTGAGAACAACATCTATTTCAATCATGTCACCTGTATATCCCCTGCATTGATGTATAATGAAAGTAAGGCAAAGCACCAAGCTGTCACAGAATATGTAAAACACTCTTACATTTATCATCCTCACAGAGAGGAACACAAGTTATTTCAATTACTGTGAATATTCAGCATAAACCATTTAAAGGAACAAACTTAGAACAAGGGAAAGCTACAAACTAACTCTTGTTGCATAAACAATGCCACCTACCACATATTATAAACAGGCATCTTTATATGCACACCCTGTTTACATGTTTCTTTCCCAAACATTTCAGACACCACAGATTTATATGTTTTAACCACACCCACCTGAATGACAGTGTCATCCGTGCTGCTGTTTGATTTGGCTTTGAGCACATCAACTTCCTTTTCCAAATCTAGGTTGAAGAACAAAACACCTGTTAGACATGTATTCTGCTCAATGCCCACCTCAGAAATGTGACTTCAAGCATACTGTAAAAACGTCTAGTTTCTGGTAGAAAGCAGAGAATATACGGTCATGGTCATGACATATTGCTTCAGTGACTGGACTGCAATGCTGATGAGTACCATTTTACCTGTGCATCTTGATTTCACCTTCTGCATGACAGCCATCTGCTTCTTGGCAAACTTGATCAGGTCCTCTTTTGACAATGTGTCCAGCTATTGTGGGAGGACAGATATAAGTGGCAGGATGTAGACTAATTTCACAGAGATCACAACCAGCAAAAAAATCACCTTGATTCATGATTATGAATCCTTTTCACAAAATGACACGGATTTAAAAAGTGGTCAACTAGTTCATACAATACACAAAATACTGATGCATTCACATAATTCTCTTCTCACAGTTTTCAAATCCCAACCAGCAATTACCAACAGATCAACAATATCCTAAACATCATAGCAATAGAAACTACAGGGCTAATGCTGGCACTGGCAGCAACAGATTAATATTTGCATGAGCTTTGTTTCTTCTCTTTCCTGCAGTACATAAGTGTTGACTGTTGGGAGAGGCTGCTGCTCTGTACCTTGGACTTCCCAGCTCCTGGGCCTGGAGGTGATGCCACCATCTCCGCACTGTTCTCCTGTGGCAAGGACAATACTCCACACTGTTATCACAGTATTCACTCAGAGTACCAGTCTGAAACTCAATACTCCTGAAGTGGTGACGTGGAATTTGCAATAACACACTTTTATAGACTGGTCTGTCCAGTAACAGACAATGCTGCACCAACACCCTTAAGGCAAATACAGTGAGGTTCTCGATGTCATAGACACAGAAACTTGCAGGCTCACATTGTGTGTAGTGCTGCGTTTGCATCCTGATACAAGTTCCTTAACCTAAACTGCTTCAAAAAAATTATGCAGGTATATAACATGCATGACATGGGAGCTCCACTGGAGGAGGGAAGCCCCCAATCCAATGATACTCCAAAGAAAAGGAGGAGAGGAACAGAAACCACAGGGCTACTCCTGTATGACTGATGCTCCTCGGACAGGATACATGATAAAACAACAAAAGATTAAAACAGCTCTATCTATCTAGTTTTCTTGGCTTCAACAAATGATTCTGACTGTGCGGTTTACTGTATTGCCAAGTCTGTTTTTTATTGAATTAAAGACCAATAACGTTCCGCTACAAATTAATCTACCCCAGAACGTGGCTTCTCTGCTAGCTAGATAGCCAGCATAACCTAAACATGATTTTAACGAGAGCAGGTAGCAAATGTACTTCAATTTGTAGCAAGATGTTGGTGTAATTGACTCCATAACTAGCTAGTTGGCATACTAGATTAACTCGATCATAGTTGGCGTTTTTCAGAACAGGCATTGCTAGTCAATCTAGCGAAATCAAGATTGTACACAAAACAGCTACATAAAAAATAAAACATGAATGGACTCAGACGTATCAAAGGGAAATGGTACTGCTTTTCAGCTACCCTGCCATTTAGCAAGCTATCTCACAGGCCTTGCTAGCAAACCGGTGCAGCAACAGACCCAGAACAAAACCACGACAACTCAGTAAATACTGCCAAAAAAACTCACCTCCATCTTCGTCGATAATGTATAATTTACAGTTCGATCGATTAACCAGTTATCTATATTATGTACACCGTGAAATAATTCACTAAAGAGTCAGACGTCGCCCAGTTCACAGTAACGTTACTTGGTTTGCCTGCTAGCAAGCTAGCCAAACTGCCATCTACACCTTTATTTCGATATGCATCACAAGCTGTTCCTGTTTGCTTCCGTCTTCGTTAACTATGTCAACATTTACGTCATATTACGTAGAAATAGAATGTGAGTTTCCGCCAGGAAGTAGCTGTTACCATGGATACCAGTGCTGTAAATAATAGGCGAGGAGAGATTAGGTGAGCAAGGTTGCTTGTGAGCCAACGACACACGAATAGGGTCACCGAGGTTGATTTGGTTTATAATAAAAATGTTTTACTATGTTTAAAAGTTTATTAGATAGCTAACGAACGTTTGTGGGTGACTGATTGTTCGCAGTGACATCTCGAACGGCTCGTTTTTGTTGGAGGTGGTAACAACCTTATCTTTCAAAGTTGCCTATGTTAGCAAGGAATGCAAGGAAATGAAACGTTGCTGTAAGAGGTTGCTGTTAATATTTTTTTTTTAAATATTTAAATTAGCGATTTCTTTGCAGTCTTGTATAGTGTTGCAGTCGCAAATATCAATGCAGAAGTGCCGGACTTTCGATACACGTCTGGGTGTTGTATTTAAATTGTATGTGACAGGCAGAACATGTCTTATTTCAAACATTTAATGCTCCTGTCAAGTGCCAATGAAGTCCCTCTTTCCTTAAAAATCAAACTGCCAGAGAGGTAGTTTGAAATACAGCATGACTATTGAGAGTACGTCATTAATGTAGGCTACATGGCGGTACGGAGAGATTTTACATTTGAATTGTCTTATTTTGTTATAGAAGCCGTTTTCTAGATTAAGAACTGCAATGTTTCCAACGTTCGACACGAGGAATAGTATATTTTGTTCTTAATGATGTATCACGAGAATAATATGTTAATGTCAGTCATGTATGCATGTCTTAAAGAGAAGGAGCATCGAAATATTTGTCTTTATGCACAAGCAAATATATATGAACTGTTCGCAATCATCAATCAAACAAAGAGAATTCCTGCATCTTAAAGTTCAACATTGTCTGTTATACTAATGATTCACCGAGAATGAACTGTGCTCAAACATAAATGATTACTGAGGAGAAAAGGAGATGGACCGTTCATGATTTTTTTCCCCGGGCAGGAGGGAGATTTAATGTCTAGGTGCTGTGAGTGAATGCATGAGTGGATAAGTGACAGTACTTTATTAGAGCCCGTCACTTTTTCAAATCTACCACGGTGCTTTTCCTGGGACTTAACGCGTTCAGTCGGCTGGTTCGGCCACTGCAGTGGGAAGGGCCGCTGCGAAGGCAGCAATCACGCGAAAATGAAAAGGTCACAATTCGAGGGAAAGAAATTCGTGAACTCATTTCATAAAGCAGAAACCGAGCGGATCAGCTGTTGAATGAGGCTGTAAACAAACGAAAAGGCAAATGCGAGCAAGGAAGAAACAGAACACAGGACTCGCACAACCCCCCAGGGCTTCTCTGTAAAGTTACCCTAATAATTACGTGTTTCTCTGGCCAACACAGACAACTTGAAAATTAGAATTCTTCCATCAGCGTTGTTTCACAGATTTCTTTATATAACGAAAACGTGTACATAAATGGATCTATTAAATTTTATTAAGGAATAGGTTACTTATAAGGTTTTAGTATAACTATCTAATAACACTTCTGATGCTGCTCTCATATTGTACACAAATTTGAAAAATTAGAAGACTAGCTAGCCACATTTCCTTAGTTATTAAGGGGAAATGTGGGGTAAATTTGCCAGCCTAGCCCCATGAATTTCAAATGTTTTGCACTCAACCCCATTCAAGGGGTGACTTAATTTTCATTAGGAAGGTGTGCAGAGTAAAGGCATAGCCATACACCACATTAATTTGGCCTCCTGTTACCACAAAGCACCTTGTTTTCTCCAGTGGCTGTCTGCACAGTGCTTCTACCACAAATAAGACTTGTAAATCATGTAAATTCTTTAGAAGAAAGTATTCTTGGAATATATGTCTAAAGAGTATATGCCATTTATGAATATTAATTTAAAAACCTACATGGATAACTCTATTATCTGTACATTAAATATCCATCTAATGGTGTTTTAATTAATAGACCACCTTTTCCTGTCAATATATTCTTCAATATAGTCATCAGAAAATTGCTAGAATTTACTACACTCTATTAACATCAATGATATATGACCTCTCATCAGCATATTTTATTGTATCCCATACAGTGACCGTTAATTTGAGTGTATTTTCTTTAAATTCAGTGAAGTGGTCCATCTCTTAGCAAGCTTTTTTTTTTTTTTTTTAGTTCTGAACAACAGTCGATAAAGTGTTGGAGGTGTTTTCCGTTTTCAAACAGTATTTATTATTTCCAGGAACAAAGGTGGAAGTAGAGGAGTGAAACACAAGATTAAAGGCTATCAAAAGCTGCCAGAGTTAAAGGTTGCCATGAGAAAGGTCAATACATCAACTTCGCTTGTCTTGTTTCAAGATCATGTCGGTAGACATGGAAAAACCTTTGTTTTTATCTTGTCAGATGGCCTCTTGATGATGTATCATAGATGTGTGTATTTCTTGTAGATAAAAATATCAAAATTACAGCTAATTTGGGAATGCATCGTGTATGTTGTTATTGCATACTTTTGCAGCGTCATTGACTTAGTACAGCTGGATGGCCCTAACGTTAAGGGTTTCTTTATTCATGCTTTCACCTGGACTTCTTGTTTTGTAGGTGTAAAGCCTACTTCTCCTCTGAGACACCAGAAAACCCTCTGTTATTTCATAGTGGGGTTCAGATTTGCATTCCTTTTACCTGGCTAATAGCTGCTACAGTGATCATGAAGCAACATCTTCTTCATCTGCTTTGGGATTTATAAAGTCATGTGTGATTGATCTAAACCTGAGGCTCAGATTCAATGCATTTTGTCCTTAACTAGAGCTTCTTGTGTTATGCAGGTGTACAAAATAGGATGTTCTTAAATTCTGTTATTCAAATGACAAAACACATCTTGGTTGGATTAAATCAGGGTCCAAGATGAAGAAACCAATGACAAAGCAATCAAAACATGAACCATGAACCCAAACCACGCTGCTTTGGTATTCTCCTTGCTCAGGGCTTTAGCTGTTGAATATTGAGTGCGTCTGTTTTGACATCAGCCGGAGGAAGACCTGACAGATCCTCCTTAGCGGCCCGCTCTTATTTTGACATGCCTGAGTTCTGCAGTCTTGCTTGGCTGCTTAGATCTAGTCAGAGGCCCTGGGACTGAGGCAGGGGTTCATCCATAAAGTTGACTGTTGCCACAACCTGCACACCCGGGTCAAATTCACCCATCCATCACAGGAAGCCATCTGTAGTCTCTCAGAGTGCTCTGGGTATTCTCGTCCCTATGTCTGCCCCACCCCCTGGCTGTCAGTCAGAGACAGCTTTCATATGATCCAACTGACATGAGGCTGCATTAAAATGTAACAAATGGCCGCACCATGTCAATCAGTTTGGACAGGTGCTGTTCCCTCTGCCGCTCTGTTTTCACACGTTCCTTCCTTAAACTCATTTCTGGCTCTGTCACATTAAACGGCAATCGAGAAATATGCCGGCCTCTCCTGACACACTTCCTCCTGCTTTGCAGCAATTTGAATAGCAATTCTGCTGGATGAATAGGCTGCAGGCACTGGGGGTCTGTGTGTGTCCGGACCAATGCGAGGGCTTTTAATACTCTGGCAATAACAACATACTGTTGAAAGGATGAACAGAACTCAGCTGGAGCAGGGACATACGCGCATTGATTGTATGCATCAATACAAACAGCAATCACTCCATATCTATAAAGGTAGACAGATTTGACAGTCTTTTAAATTGATGTAACAAGGATCAGCTACACTTGTTCCTGTCCGTACATTGAATATAAACCTTGTTTTTTCAGCACAAACTTACAAGGGGTAAAAATACCATGTTTAATAAGCAATAAATAACTCATTAACTGAGAATGAACGCCATGTGGCTTGAGTGTGGTCTGAAGCAAGCTTTTGCCCAAGGAGTGTTCTCTGCCCTCTGTGTTGCCCTACTTGGAGCAAACTGACCAGCTCGTTCTTAACCACTGAGAGTTTAATCAGCAGCATCTCCCAGCTTGCCTCGATGGGTCTGAGGGCTTAAACACAGCCAGCAACAACTGACCCCTACCTGCCCAACCCCCCAGGGGAGTGGAGGGCTGATAGGCCCCCTGCTGGATTAATTATGGATCATCCTTGACATTTCCCCTGCCTCGCCCACCTAATCAAGGCTTGTTGACATTCCTGAAAATAATTGCCCCCATGCTGACTGATTGTGTCAAATCAGTTGAGCTGCAGAAACTCTTGTTTCCACTCTTACACACAATTCAGTAAAAAAATCAACAACTGAAGTGTGCTTTCATCACTGATTACATGTATATATTGTATAGAAATAATTAATGAAAATATATATTAGTACTTACTTCATCCTCATTGGAGTAAATTAGCCCAGGGAGTTTAAATGGGTGGAAGAAATACCATTATGAACCTGCTTTCATACAAATTTGTTTTGAAATTGTTGGCATTATTTTAAAATGATCATTCAAGTCTTATAAGGCCCATTCTACCAAATGTGTGTACAGTACTGAGGCCACCTTTGCTATCCTTAAAAGCCCTCTCTGCAACAACATTTAGCCTTTATGAATTGGTGTCTGTTGCCATTTTAATAGCATTTACTGTGTGCTTTTATAAATCACAGTGTTAGGAGACATAGAGAGGGCTGGTACCCTCCCCCACTGCAGGGAGGCTAACACCATTATCCCTGACCTTAAAAACACAAGCTCTTGCCTGACATTAAAGATGTGTCACTGGCTACATTCTACACCAGACCAGCTACCCACAGGGTTTTCTTCCTGGTCTGGCTCTCACCCTCCCTTGACAGGGCAAGGTCTAAATTAATACGAAATTGGTCACATCCTCCATTAAAATTGTGCCACGTTACTAAGACAATGTGTCTGCACAGAGACGTTTTATTCACTCTCACTCTCAATTGCGATTGATGGCCCCAGACACCTGCCATTTCAAGCAGTCAACTTATTTAAACAACAATAAGTTTTTTATTCTAAGAAGAATATGTCACTTGGCTTCATAAATATGTAATAAGTCTCGACATTTCAATTCTTCATTCTGTGCTTGGGGAATTGAACCTCTCTGACCATTTTTGTGACACAATAGACGCTTAACACCATCAGAAGTTGCAGGCAGCTCCAGTGTTACTCCTGAGAGACTTGAGATGATCTTTACATCAGCAGTTGATGTCAGGTCTCCTGAACACTCAATCCATTTATTTATATGAAGTAGATGGGCCTTCTCAGCTGACACAAGCTTTGCCTAATATTGGATGTGTTCTAACAAAATAATAAGAATAGACAGCTCTGGAAATGTAAAGAGACAGCCTTCATGTCTAAAACCAGACAAAGATTTGTCTAAAATCTCTTTGTTATTATTGGTAATAAATAAATACTACTTTCCTGAGTTCAAAATTCTGGACTATATATTCAAAACTGTGTATGACTAAAGCAAACAAAAAGGTTTGAACACACTATTACTACAGGTAATTGCAGTTTCTCATCTATTACTTTAGTGAAGAGTTCCATAGAACATTCTCCTGCTACACAGTGAACACTCTATTTTGACGAGATTTGCAGCTATCTGCTCTCACATTGACAGTTCTTTCTCAGACATTGTTAAAGGTAGAACTGTTCTGATTTTCTGGCTTGTCATAATCAGTCTTGAGGAGGTATGATCACAGAATGTCCATAGCTAGTATAAGAACATGAGGTATAGACATTTGGAAACCTTTGTTAAGAAAGAACCTGTTCCCACTATGAAATATGATGGGGAGTTTATCCTCATCTTCCACCTATGGGTACAGAAGCCCTTGCTAAGGCAGAGGCGGTAATGAACTCCAAAACATACCAGGACATTATAGTCAAAAACCTGGTACTTTCTCCCAAGAAGCACACATTTGCCGAAAATGGACACTCCAGCATGACAATGAACAAAACTAACTAATTCTGCCAGGGGAAACAGTCAAATATCTGTCTCAGAAGTTCCAGAAACTCAAAACATTACTCTATAGATCATTAGCATAATTCATTCCAAAAGAGGATAAATAAAATATTTATTACAGGAGTGTGACTAATTGTGACCCTTGTGTTTTTTTCTCTGGAACCCAGAAATACAATCCACTGTTAGTGAGCAATATACCATTGATCTGTGTTATGGTATTAATATTATGGTACTAAAATTAAGCAGAAAAAACTTAGACATGTTTTCTTTAATTGTGTGTTTTTCCAGTCTAGTTCCAGTCTAGTCATGGATATGATTAATACTGAGGGCACTGCACCTGAAAGCATGACATAATCAGTGAAAAATGAGATGTCTTAAAGTGTTGAAAGCAGAATTAGGAAAAAAAAAATATTGATAGTACTACGCATGTACTTTCATCATCCAAGTAGTTTGTAGGTTCCTTTTTTAGTATGACAGTGCAATTATAACAGAGGATGTGTTTGCACCCCCTGTAACTGTCATTTATTCAACCCCCTTTCCCACAATGTCTGTTTTATGCCGGGGCTGTGGTACACCACTCTGTGCTGCCATGCTGGGAGCAACCGGAGGAGAAGGGAACAAAGGGATTGAATCAGACTCCTCCTGGTGTTTGGACAGAGGAGACCCGCTCACGGTGGCATCCTCAATAAGCGCTGCTACATTATTCATGGACACCAGCTTATGTCCTCCAGGCTGGGACTCCAGTAAGATGTTGAATTATGGCTGAAAACAAATACTGGTTTTGCCTTTGATCTCCCCACACTGTCCCTCCCCGACCTTATTTGTTAAAAGGAGCAGTGTCAGCTCTTCAGATGGCCCGGGAGCTTCCCGTCACCGTCACAGTCGCTTTTGGAGTGCTGGTCACAGTGTGCAACAGTCACTCTCTCTGGGTGCTTGGCAGGGTGTGGTTTTGGGTTGACAGAGGAGCAGCTGAAGATCTTTGTTCTTGAAAGTGGTCTCTGTATTCAACAATTTGGCTCTAATGCCACCTTAGAAGTGGTGGCCTAAAGGGTAAATGATGTCAGTAATATGCCACTCACTGGTGCTCTTGAAAAAAAAAAAAACAGAAGGCTTGGACAGATTAAAAGGTGCTATGGTCATTTGTCACGTGTAACTCTCTGCCAATATTGAAAGTGGTTTCATTAGATAGGGCTTGTTCATTTTTTTTGCATGAGAGTTCATTTCACACAGAAGAAAGAGAAACAGGCAGACCAAACCCATCAACCACTCAAAGCACTGCATACCAGGACAATGCAAACACTTAAAATAGTGAAAGAAGGCCCTAACTGCTAACCTAAAAGCAGCAAAGGATGTGCTACTTATTTTTAAACAATAGAATTGTAATAGAATTGATAATCCTCCAGTGTCCTGCTATGCTTGTTGAACACTCTGACGGGGCGTTTCTGCTGCTGGCAGTCCATGCAGTCCCAGTATAACAATGTTTGATGTCTCCAGGAGTGATGTTTAGAGGCTGTCAGATGGAGGTAAAAATAGTGCAGTGCCTCTGTCAGCGGGAGAAACGGCTCTTCATTAGTCAGCCCAGCAGAACCTGCGTCCGTCTGCATTTATTACCCAGCCCTGATTAGGGAAAATACTGCCGAGGCTCAGCTTACCCCTGCCTCATCTGTCCACGCTGGCTTCCCTCCTTTCCTCTCCTGTCCTCGCCATTGCATGATGGGAGCACTGTTTTAGGCAGGGGCCAATGGTATTGGTCTTAAAAAACAGAGACAAGAGGGAAGGAAATGTTTGCAAAGCAAGTGCTGCACTTTTTTATTGGTAGTCGTAGTAGCAGCAGTAGTAGCAGCACAGTAGTATATCATCCCTTTGGGAATGAAAATATGCTAGTCTCTCCATCTGAACTGATTAGTTCTGAGGCACATTTCTCAGGCTAGAAATCATAAAAAGTAATGCTAATTGCTTATTCATATATGAGAAAAAAACACGAAACAGAGAGGACACTCAGTCTGGAACAGTGGAAGTCATAAAGTAACAATATAGCTTGGGAAATAGTGCTTTTGTGCTTTAGTTTTGAGTTGAATCAATCCCACCTTGCATCACAGCAATTCAGGTGAATTGTTTTCCAACAAAGCCCACCCCTATGATGCTGTGAGACACGCATCAGTTGCTTCATCTTCAAGGCTTTGGACAGAGTGCTTTCAGACAAATGTTTCTTGTTTGCACTGGGTGAAACAGCACACTCCTTTAAAGTACTCTAATGGCACCATGTGTCACACATTGTGTCAGCGTCTGAGTCCTGTGCCTATACTACTGCATCACTTTCATGGTGAGATTACATTCTGTGTAAAGTCATAACTCAAACATCCTGCAGTCTATTCCTGTGGTGCTAGCAAGCCCTTATACCAGTAAGCATAAAACATGCCATTTAAAGTGAGGTGGTGAAAGAATAAGGCTCAAACTATATTTTAGCTCCTGAATGAGCTTGTTTTATTATTAACACAGTGTGACAGTCCACCTGGGTCATAGTCAGGTTTAAAATAAAGCTTTTATGATTTAGTCACATAGTATATGGCTGTATCTGGTAACAGTTTATTATAATTGGTTGTCTCTCTCATGACAATGAACACATTATAAATACTTGCATTCTATGTTTATTCTTTTGGATTTTAAGTGTAAGTAGGCTCTCAAAAAATTCCAAAATGACTGTATCCTTTGTGCTCAAATTTGTGCTTAAACTTTATGTGTCCTTAATTTCATTGATCATGATTTGAAGAGCAACTCAATCAGGTCAGAGCGCTCTCATTCAGAAAGCCATGACTGCCTTCTTTGCTAATAAATGGAAAGATTTCATAACATTCTGACATCCACTCCTTTAATGGATAACCACATAGTATTATTTAAATGATGGAGCTGTAGAGGTGTGTGATCTATGGTATTGTTAAAAAGACAGTGTCACATTGGTGATGGAGCTCTGGTGGTGAAGCCATTCCCTAATTGGGGCAGCATGGGACACCAGTGTAACATAGTGGTAAGGAGGAGGGCTCGTAACTAAAAGGTTACCGGTTTGATTTCCACCTGGAGCACTGCTGCTGTACCCTTGGGCGGGGTTACTTAGCCCAGAATTGCCTCAGCAAACATCCAGCTGTATAAATGGATAACATAAAAATTGTAACCTATCTAAGCTGCTCTTTGCTAAATGACAGTAATGTAATGTAATTTTTGTCATGCCATTCACAACAACTAAAGCATACTGATGTCATACATTACCATGTTGTATGTGTGATGGTAGGTCAAAGACTTCCTAGACAGAAACTCTCTTATTAGTTACTGCTGGTGATGAAAGCAGCGCCGGCCGCGTCGGGCGCCCGCTGCGGGGCGGTGCGTAAAACACGGTGTCCGAGGACTCCGACCCTCTCCCTCTTAATCAAAGCCAGCAGTGCGGTGGAGTCACCGCGGCCCCGGGGACCCGAGGCCCATAACTCTCCCCCTGCGTGATGAGCTCACTGGAGGACTCTTCACCTTCACTCAGGGTTTAATCTGCGCTGCTTCACCTTCAATCAGAGCTAATGGATCCGCTGGCAAGCGTTCAGCCCCGGGGCCCTGCCTGTAAAGCCTGCCTGCCCGCTGCAGCCTCGCCCCTCCGCTTTTACATAATGGCAGGCTGCGGGAAGAAAAAAAAAGAAAAAAGAAACGTGGATGCTCAACAGGACGGGACAAAGCGTCCTCCTGCGTCATTTTTTTTTCCTCCCGAATGCACTCGTTTGCATAGTTTTCATTCTGTTTGAAATTACACAACTGTTGCAGCTTTTGAAGATCTAGCTGCAGTTGAATGACGTGCTGTTAATGGAGTCTGGTGTAGACATTGTTTTAGTCGGTAAAGCAAAATGCCTTGTGAAATTTTCTTGTGAATGTGAGAATGGGTTCACTCACCTTGTATGTCCTTTTTCTTTTCCTATGCAGATGGGACATTTGATAGAAGAGGATATAAGTGTACAGTTACATCCATACCATAACAAAATCATGTCTCATACTGGATGGATCAAGACCTCAAATTTCAGACCTTATTTTTTCCTTATTTTTTAACAAGGATACTTTAGAGGTGTAGGAAAAAAGATTAATTGTGTTGCTATACTCTGTATATCTGGTATATACAGAAATAATGCATGCATCATTCAGTTCTAGTCAAGCTGTCACTAAAAAGGGTATTCCTCAGGCATCCTATGTATACTGTCTGTGAGTGGGCTTGCATACCTCAAATAATGCCTGCAGCCTAGTCTGTGATTCAATAACTCTTTTTTTACTCACGTCAGTTATTATCAGATCTCAATCCTGCATTCCTTGGTTGTAAAATTACAGCACAGCATACCAAATTAGAGTGAAATGGTCAAATGCATCAAATGAGACATAGCATTATGTTAGATCATGTCTCAGACATGTAGTTTTCAGCCACAGAGCATTTCATATTTAGCTAATGGAGCAGCTGTGTGGGTGTTTGATAACTAACACCTCTGCCTTTGACTTCAGTTTGTCACTGATCATCTGCTTTCAGAGATGACACCTGTTATTTGATTCTGCCAGCCTTAGACTGCTAAAAAACATTGGATAAGTCTGATGTTTCATTTCTTATTTAGAGCTCAGTGTGGCTAATACAAAATAATTATTTAGTATTAGTCACAAAATAATTAGAATTGAATGGTTAGAATAGAATAATTAGAATAATTACAATTCCATAATTAAAATTGAATGAAGGAGAAAGAAATACAAACAATCTCTATGTCATATTACATATTAAATGAGAAAAATACAATGTGATTGGGTATTTGTAGAGAAATTATTTTTATAGGCCATTATTCTTTACATTCCTAGTGAATGCATAAAAGTTTGCACGTTTTGACCCAGACGGCTTGCCATACACTAGGACAGTCATGCTGTAAAATCACAGAGCTACACAAACTGGCACTGATGTCATAAGCACACATATCCACATAGTTACAGTAAGCTGGGGTGCTGTGACATCACTGATTTCTGTCAGGGGCAGCATGAATGATCCGGGTTTTGACCTGTCCAACTGAAGCGCAGAGGGACAGCCAGAGGTGAGGTGATCCCTGATTGTGTGAGCGGGGCTGTGAGGACACACACCACTTTATTGCAGCAGAAGATTTATTCAATCTTTCTCCGGGCAATTAAAGAGCATTGCTCACTTGGGGCTCTCAGGAAGCAGCACTCAATGCAAACGACTCCATTAGTGTGATTACTCTTTGGCTGGGGTTCAGGGGAGTCATATCTGAGAGGGAGGAGAACGCCTGTCCTAGGTTTTACACTGCAGGGTCCATCTTACATACAGTGAGCTGGAATTTAAATGGAAGGAAAGGTGAAATAAAGATTACTACTGCTACCACAATGATGACAGAAACTATTCTATAGAATAATGGCCACTGAAAATGAATAAATAACAAAAATGGGGAAACATAATGCAGACTGAGGTTTAAACATAAAGTATGAAAAATGTTTTGCATTAGAGCCAGCATTACCAGCAACCACTAAAACTGCTAACACTATTTCATTTTCCAGGACATTTTTCAGTTCACAGACCTGAAAAGTAATATTTCAAAAACTGAGAAAAATCCTTTTGTGTTTGCTCTGTCTGGGTGCAGGTGAAGTTACTCACTGCTTGTGATTTTCTGCGGATCGATCAGATGCCAGAGAACAGCAGTGCAATAAACCCGGAGAGCCTGAATCAAATGGTCAAGCAATATGACCCTTTATTGATGGAAAACTGATGTAAGAGTGATTTGCTTCAGCTACAAAGTAAATTCTCTTAACTCAGAAAACAAAAACTATTTTGAGAAAACACCATCAGAAAATCTTGGGATGTTTTTAAATCTCATTAATGGCATGAATTGCTAAACCATGGTACACACGGATGAAGTCAGGGTATGAATAAATACAGTAGAATGTTAGTATTTTCAGAGAACTATTGCCGCATTAATGCACCTTGGAGATTTTTAGTTTGTTACCATAACCGCTTTTGTGTTATATTAGAATATCAGTGAGAGCCTGACTTTTCATGTTCCTTGCAAAAAATACAGTTTAATAAATTGAATACTATTAAACTGAGCACTCATCAAAATGATTGTTTGGAAGCACAAAGCATGCACCAAATAAATGGCCTTTATACCGCTGACTTATACGTATCTGGTAGTTCTTTCAGACTTTCATTGCGATTCACTTTAACAGAACCTTAGATTCCTTTTAAGCTTGTCTTCTTTAACAATTACTTGGTGATGCAGGCTCCCACAATGCAAAGCTGGCGAGAGTGCTTGCATAGTCACAGCGTCACTGCTGGCGTTTTGTCAAGAATTGACCGGTGGGTGTTGCGTCACCAGCCGTCAGTCTCCATGTACTTGTGACATGGCAGGGTCACCAGTTTCAAAGGGCAAGCATTAAGCGGGACTGGGGAGATGTGCGTTGTCACCGTGCCTACAGCTGTCTCCTTTTTTTGTGACAATGGCAGATCCACCAGGTCAAGCTAACTGGCTGGGCAATTCAAACAGTGGGAAACGGGTTCCTCTTTACCAAGCTGTCAAACTCAGCACCTGCAGAAAGTTCCATAGGCCAAATCAAGTTCATCACAAAAACCAAACAAACATCCAATGAAATATTGAATACAAAATCACACTATTTTCAAACACCAAACCTTGCTGTGTGGCTGTTGAATTCCTATCAACATATAAATCAAGCAAATAATTAAGGCCCCCAAATTCCGAGTTAATATTGATGGTGTCGCATGAGTCTGTTGAGTATGATGGATGAAAAAGCATATACGTGCCAAACTGAATAATGTATCACAAACAAGCCTTTGACAAGGAGTTATACATCAGCTGTGTGAAGGATTTTTGCATGCATTTCCCCCTCCCACTCACTTTCAGAAAATGAAACTGGCCTTTCACTGGTACACCAAAACACATGATCCAATCAAATCTTGTGATCATATCTGACATTTGACTGCATTCTTTTCCCATGACAAATCCAGCAAAAGTGGGGATGGTGGCACTGTTATGTTGTTAAACAGCATCCTGGGGAAACTCTTAAAACCAGGGGCTGCTAATGGGGAATTTCTGTACAAGCTCATTGGAGCTGCACACAAGTTACGAAGGCTGTGGATAAACATGTCATTGCCATCAGAGCCAGGGCGCCAAGCTCTGTCATGCTGTGACTCCAAGGCTAGGGAAGTGCACAGGATACAGCCAGCTCTACTGGAGCTCAGTCATGTGTGGCTGGCACGGCCCGACAACCCGGCAAGGATCCCATTTGCTAGTAAGGGAGCACAGCCTATTATTCCAAGAGCCAAGAAGACCTTGACATTCTTACTCACACCACTAGAGCATAGCCACTGTAAAAATATTGCCTCCCTTACCCACAGGTGCAGATTTTTTTTTCATTATAAAAGTGTACACAGTCATAAAATTAAAATGCAGTACTTTTTTTGATTTTATAATAAACATGCTTTGACCCCAGTCCAATATGTTGCTACAGCAAGAATCTGTTATTTATACTGAGGGTTATCTCCTGCCTTGTATCTGCTGTCATTTAAATTCTCAAATAATAAAATAAAGCCATCTTAACCCTTTAAAACTAACTTCTATGTGCTTGTTATGCCTGAGCTAAAGATGGAGTGGATGGAAGTTGGACTAACAGCTGGAAAAAGTAATCAATTTCAAAGAGGTTTTCGTTTTCAAGTTCCTTATTACTCAGTCCAAATGAAGCATAAGCACCCTTTCTGAATTCCATATGACTCTAGAACTTTTTTGGATGTTTACAGAGAGGACTACACACCACAGTAAGAGTTTTGACGCTTTCCTATAGCAAATACAATAAATGGCAAAGCCCCAAGTCAGTACCCCTGCTCTATCGTTCTTTTATTTGTGGCTATACGCAGGTTTTTGATTACCCCTGTGTACAGTAGTGTGCTTCCTAAAAATGACTTCACATTGGCACTGTCTGCTGTATTGCAGCGCAGCATCTCCATTGTTAGAGCAGTCCTCACTGCTCCCTGATAAAGAAAAAGTGCTGTGCCAAGCCAAAACCTAATTCAATGAGTTGACCGTCAATAATATATTAGGGCCCAGTTACTGGCCTAAAGATATCAGTATTGATTTGTTTGTCTTGTTACTCTGTCTCTCAGACTGAGAAACAAATTGCATTGCCCAAGGAGCTGATTTCATTCCATGCTGACGTAAGGAGGAGAGTTGCATCTCTCTGGGGTTCGTGTTACATTTTCACAGGCGCCACAATACCCTCATTTGACCAATCAGGGGCCACACAGACAACACCATGGGAACAACGTCTGCAGAGAGGGGTGGAGCTGAGAAGTGAAAGTTTTTTTGTGAATGAGCGGCAGACCTGTTGGCAGGTCAGCAACAGAGTCTCCAGGACTGAACCACACCCACCCCCTCCTCCACCTCCCCCCAAACCCTGGGGACTATTTATAAGCCTGGATCGATGTCCTTCATATTTGCCCTCCCTTCACTTACGGTAATGAAATGCGCCACAGTGAGTTACGGTCTGCACTCAGTCACTCTCTACTGCTGTGGCCATTAAGCTGATTCCTCTCTGTGACATTTTTTTAGTTTTCTTTGTTTCTGTTTTTTTAAAAAATTCTCTGCTTTGTGGACACAGCCACATTGTTATTTTTGTCAGGGGAGAGAAGTTTGATGACTTGCTTTGTGAAGTAACAGAAAAAAAATCAGTCCTTCAGTATCAATTTTTAAGTCTCTCTCAGCTTATGCCAATGTTTTCTTGCAAGCTGGCAACAGAGATTTTATACTCTCCTTGCTGATACCTTGGTGATATTAACTGGTTTCCTTTTCTAACTCTTCAACCTATAAATCTAATATATGAGTTCTACCGGTAATGATTAAATGCAAGAAAGGTAGTGTTTTCACACCGTTAAGAGTAAATGCCAATACCGGCATCTCTGGATCATAAATAGCAGGAATGCACTCCCAGCCTGTCTTTCACAGAAACTATGAATACAGTAATATAATATTCCTGTATAGAGATATCGCTAAACTATGACTACCCCCAATGGCCACCCTTGTCCTTACACATAGGAACACACTACGTTGAGACTGCAAATATTGTACTTATATTCACAGGGCAGACTTGGGCTGCTGCACATTGGCTTTGGCAGAGGACAGGTTAGCGTGCCTACTCACCAGTGGTCACGCATACTGAGCGTCACATCTCTCCTGATTGTGCGTCATGTCTCTGTCCCCTCAGCATGATTCAGTGCAGCAAAAAATGCATTTCTGAAAAGTGGCACCCGGCCCCCACTCGGCCCCCCAGGGACCCTGCTATGCGCTTTGTGTTCCCAGCAAGTGGCTCCAGGGCCAGAGAGCGCACACAATCACAGGGAACCTGCATTAGCTTCCTGTGACTCTGCCTGTGGACAAAACCCATTCAGAAGTCCATCACTTTAAAGCTTGAGTTGAGAACACCAGGGTAAGGCATAACCCTGTGCTTTTTCCAGTTCTTTATCTCGTATGAACCACACCAGTACATATTTAAATCGTTTTAAGACATAAACCAATTAAACATTTACATGATGGCTGTACCATATGGCTTTGTAAACAACTGTTTTTGTGAAATTAAAAATAATCTCTTCAAGGCTCCTAATTTCCCTAGTTTAATTTGAACTAATCTGAATATTATTCAATAGCTGTGATTCCATGATAACGTATTTATGAGACTTTATTACCCAATGGAAACAGAGATTATGAGCATCAACGCAACTAGAAACCGCTAGAATTTAGAAGTAACATTTATTTTTCATTGCATATTTAGTTCATATTACAGTCAGCAGATGGCAACACTTCTTTGAAGCTGTTGACATGACCCTACATATACGTATGTCACCTGACCAGATTCTCTTAGCCAATGCGTAGCTTTTCATGCGCTTATGGTGTGTGATCATCATCCATTGTGTCCTGACTGTTTCTCAGGAGAGGGCCGATCCTCTCCATGGCAGTCTGACAGGCACTCCCATGATCCACCAGCTGTCATTCCTCTGCACATGCCATGCTAGAGTGCATCCCTGTACGCAGCGCAAGTTGGTAACTTGGTTTGCTGGGGATTTGATTGAATTACTATTCCCAGTCCGTCCTACCCAATCTAATTTGCTGCAGTGGTTTCCTGCATTGATACAAATGGAAAGGGTGAATCAGAGATGAGTGTAAGGACAAAGCATGCATTTGGAATAACTTGTGCTGCCCCCACCAAACACACACACACACACACACACACACAACCCTACTCCTTTGTTACCCCTCTCCACATAAACACACACATACACACACACAAACGAAGGCACATTACACTCTCACTCAGATGCTGCCTCCTTTTTTTTTCTTTTTGCCTTTGACACTCCCTCTTTGTATCTCTCTCTCTCTCTCTCTCTCTCTCTCTCTCTCTCTTCTGCTCTCCCTTTCACCCTCTCCATTTTTTTAATTGATGTCTTGCAATTGCATTATGTGAGAGATGACTGGAGGAACACATAAATTTTCTGGATTCCTCCCGTTGGTTGAAATTAAGAATGAGATGGCTCTGAATCGATACCCTCTTAGGCCTGTCTTGCATTAAAATACATAAATCAACCTAATAAAATCTGTTTCCATATATTACTGAACAGTTCTGACTTATTTCCTATATTTTACCATTCTTTCGTTTGGAGAGAAATTTAGATGTGGCGTGATCTGGCTGCATTTTAGTTCACATTGTTCCTCTGTGTGGTCATTTTTCTAGACTAGAATGTGGCGTGGGGTGGCATTACTGACAATTGGTCTTTATGCTGCCATCTCAGAAAGCCTCTGAAGAACAGGCGAGTAATATATATTGTATTTACTCATGTCATGCTTTTCAGTCCAAACAGTGATGTTACAGCATGGCTTCTCTATAGAGGCTGGCCTGTCCCTTAGGGACTTAGTAGCAGGGGAATAAAAGGTTGGCTAGGCTGGCACTAATACTCCTCTCTTTCACACTGTCCTCAGTCACCGTGTCTTATGTAACGGGGTCTCCAAACGAGGCCTGCCTCGTGCCACTGGGGAAAGAGGCCTTAAGGGCGAGGAGCCACTAAAGCTTGCTTAAAAAAAACCTGCTATAAGTAAGTCAGAAAGGAGAAGTGTACTTCCGAAGAGTACTTTGTGAGGACAAAGTAGAATAGGCAGCATTCCTGCCATGGCACCACATTGTGTGAAGGTGTGTGCAGAAGTCATAAATATTCAACTAATTCACTCATTACAACTGACTTGTACTATTATGTAGATCCTCCTCAAAAGTATTTCGGAATATGTACATATGGTATACAGTATGGCATAACTGTATTTCATATATAATATAATTTAGAAAACAGGGATGAAAAAATACTGTTATGCTAAAAATGCATTATTATGTAATATTATATAATATATAATATCCACTCCACAGCTTGTCACACGCCATGTGCAACATTGTTAACCACCAACTGACAATGTTAGCGGTGCCACAGAGACAATATGTTTCCCTTGCCAAATAAGATACATATAATTAGTACATGTGTTGCAGGACTCTATTGGAACTTATTAATTAACTGATCACTCTCCCCATCTGATTAATTAGAGATCGGCTCTGGGACTCACCGTCTCAGCACCACCCCAGATGTTCCCCAGCAGCTGCCCCTGAAAAATTCATACCACTCTCATACATCCGTTCAGATAGGAGAATCCAGCACACACACTCCTGTGCAAATGAATCAGAGAGAGTAACAGATATTTCATGTGATATTTTATGTGATGAAAAATTAGCAATGCTGCAAAGTCATTTCTAGTGATGTTTCATTAAAATGAATCAAAGACAATGAAAATTGTCACATCACACATTGATATGGTAACAAATATTCATGTATATTCAAGTATTCTATGTAACACACAACTATTTATAATTTTGTGTATGTAAGTATTCATTTGCTTCTAATGATTTGTAAATGCCTTACATGCAGGCAATATTGTCAGTAAAATACTAAACACAGCAAACAGCTATTAAGGTGCTGTAATTTTAGGAACCACTAAAAATGGCCTCCTGATCACATTAGTAAATAATTGATCAGAAGATCTGATGGACACAATTTGTAAGTTCTTACAAGTCTGCAGAACTGTCAACATTTTATCAATAAGACATACCTCCTTACAAAGGTTTATTAATCAGTCATATGTGACACTTCAGTCTTCAATGAAACTAACACATTGAATAGTTAGCCGCTAGCTGGTTTTGTGTATACCGGTACAACGCTGGCAAATGAAGAGACTGTTACCGTTCCAATACTGTATTTCCTGCCCTCACAGAGCTGCCTTTTAAACTGTTATTTATAGGCATTCATGTTAATGAGAATTTTGTGAGCATCTGGACATCCTGCTACACAGCAAAACAGAAGTGCTGTTTATATCAAAGACTCTGTGGGAACAGCTGAGCCTAGCTGCCAGTCTCCATGATCAATGTTTGCCTACCATTACCAACTCCCTTGTCTGAAATGAGCACTGCCTAGTTTACACTCAAGGACTCCTTGCTATGGCAGGATTTTATTTTGTCTGAAATGTATTGCAGTGTTAATCTCAAAATAAGGTTATTTAGGCAATTAACACAGTAGATATTACACAGTAGAATAGGTTAGATTTCAAGTGCTGCTTATCCTTTGCCCTCTCTCCAACATTGTAGAAATATAAGTCAAAGACTTCAATAAGATCACGATGAGCTGTAAACTTAAGCTAACCCTACACTGATGAAATTCTCTGAAATTATGCCTCAGGTTTTCACGATTGGCTTAATGTAATGCAGGAATGCTTCAGTCCAGGCCCCTCATTGAAACATAGGTGAATTATAGATTTGTAATAATACAGCAAAATGATGTAACTATTACAATAAATGTGTACAGTATATAATTATTTTATTGCGATTCAAAAACTATTACGTGGTACATTGTGGAGAAGCCACAAAAACTTGAAAAACAAATACAAAACACATACAAAAACAACACATGCTTCCTTGGCCTCTGGTCTAGCCATGTGGCTCCTCCCAGGTGACAGCTGGGCCCGTTATTGACAAACTCCAGTGGCTAGAAGTCCAACCTGTGTAAGCTCAATTTCTGGGCCGTGCCCCCCGAAGGGCGAGGACCCCCCCCTCCTCCTGCTGTCAGGTTTCGCCCCTCCCTGTGATTCACGGGGGCCGTAAGACCCAGGAAAAAATAATCAAATAAATAACCAGCGCTGGTCAGCAGCACCCCATCCATCACTGTCTCGCCCTGCCTCGCCAGCAGCTCCTCGGCAGGGCCGATATTGCCCGGCTAAATCGTGACGCGCCATGTGTCATTTTTAAATGACACTCTCGTAAAGCATTAACGGGACACCATGAGGGGACGCTGGCAGGGGTTTGTTAGCAAGACTGATGGCCCAGTCAGGGCAGCGTTTCCGTTATAGCAGAGTGGACAGGCGGGAAAGGTAACACAGGCTATCAGGTAAATGTGGTAGCCACATCCACAGCAGGCATGCCCCTGTAGCCGCAACATGATGTATGGTTCATATCCAGGTGATTCATTCACTGCTATATCCAATTCATTTTTTTTCCTTTTGGATGTCCGTGCATTTGTGTTCATTCATAATGGCTGTAAATGGTATTATGAAAGCTCACTTTTAAAAACAAAGTGCATTATTATCCCATTAGTCAGCATGTGTTTTTCGCATTGATCTCATGTTGGTAGCAAACATTGTGGGCCTGAAAATGAAACTGTAAATGTGTAACTGTGTTTTATAAAAATCTCATCTCATTCTCAGTAGAGCTGCCGCCCTGTCTTCAATGTTTTGTTCCTTTTCCACAGAATTTCTTGACAATCAGGTCTTTAAAGCGCCTCATATGTGCTGCTAGTGTCTTGTAGCTCTCAGCTAACTTGAAGCATAAATCATTTGGACTCAGTCTGAATTGTAGCCTAACCTACACTACCATGTGTATTACGTTTAATTACATTTTGTTTCATTTTCTGTTATATTTTGAATTTACTGTTTGCCAACTGCAAGCTCTTCTAATGCATCAAATGAATCTGAGACACATCAGACACAACCAGCTGTGGTAATGCCAGATGCTTAGAAAGAATAATGAGTGCAGTGTAATAATATTGCAGTTGAACAAGAGCTCTTCTCTTCCACACCACCTCATTTAAATATTCAAATAAATATGCTGCAGAGAGAATTGACATTTGTAATTAATAGCTTTGTCAGCTGACAGATTTGACTGTTAATTAGCATAGCTTTGGTTACATTTTGCATCATATAATCATAAATAGAATTGCATTTTAAGGTTTTACGCTTGGTTGTAGTTGGAGTGTGTCCTGTTGTGGCCAAAGGACAAAACTACATGCCATTGTATGCTCTTCAGCCTCTAAAAACTAGCCTATGTTAATTCATTTATAAATGAGCCTATGTTAATTCATTTATAAATAATAGGATCCAATATCATTATTGTCAATAAAAGTTAAATTCATGTAATGGGAGTAAGTTGTCTTAATGGTTTTATTTAATTTCTGTTTTTCCCTTGACAATGGGAAGCATCAATGTTTAACTGCAATATTGTTAGAATTTTACCTATTTGTTAGATTTTTTTCTTCTGTACAAGTGTTTTAAAGCTATTTTCACTTTTCACTTTATTTTCAACATTTTAAACATATAATAATGTATATTAAATTAAAAACACAATTATTCAAAGATAGGACTTCTTATACGCACGATCTTGCTGTGACTGCACAAAATTGCCGTGAGAGGAGATGAATATTTTTGATATTTTGAATGCTTTTTTTATTTTAAGGACAACTTAGGATCATAAAAATTTCATGGCTGTGTGACCCTGTATCTCCAGAATGTCTTTAATTGACAGTGCAATGCTGAACGTGATTTTGCCTCCAAATACCTCATACAACTGACATGTTCCATTTCATTCTCATCAGCTTGAGGTACAGTGCATAGACACAATTCACCAATATAAAAGCATGTTTAACCCTGTTCTGGTGCTTGTAGCTGGATAAAAAGAGCCCCACTGCCAATGTAGGACCCATAGTGAATCACTGGGCTGGAAGGGCTAAATTTATGACAGGCACAATGCAACTCAACATCTCAAGCTTGCTCCAAGGACTGCCTCCCTACCGGAGCTTTGTGCATTAACTAAATCAATTTAAAAGATGGCTCAGGCTCCTTGCCTTCTATGTAATGCAATTTGTGCTTTGAAGGTCACCAGGGTTCACTGTAGAAGCCGGTGATTTTGTTATTGTTACCGTGACCAGACTCTGGGCTGTCAATTTAGCAATGAGGAAAACAAAACCCATCAACAGCTTCATAAATTGTCACGGGACAATTTAAGATGGAAGGAAAATTGGGAATTTATAATATGTATCATGGCATTTCCGAGTGGCTTGCTTAGTTGTGACGCAATGCCAGAGTTGTTTCAAACTATTTCAGATTCAGCTCATTACTGGCTTACTGTAAGCAGCAGTTGTTCCCTCCAGTTATAGCTTTGGGTTTGCTCTTTTATGGAATGGAACAGGAGCCTTAATCAAGTTTTCATTGTACCAAAAAGACAGTCTTGAAATTTAAATGCATTCAAAATAAGTGGTATTGTTTTTGCCATGGAATCAACAACAGTCCATACCGATCATGTAAGAAGAGTTCAGATCTCTTGGAGTGTGCAAATTGATCAACTTTATTAATCAGTTTTCACTGAATGTAGAAATGTAGAATATGTACTTGTGTCTCTTTATTAATCTCCCTTGACTAATGGTACAAAGAAGTCTGATACATTAAGTATGAATTAAGGATATTTCCAAGATCTAATATGATTTTTGGCATTAAAATATTTCCTGCATGTAAGCAATGCAACCTAAATCAATGCCATTCATCCTCCCTCTGTGTGCTCTGTCAATATGTCAGCAGAGCATAACACTTAACTACCTAACCTGAACTACTATCAAACTATCAAACAGTAAAGTGGTTCTGGTTATAGCATTAGTTTTGTATAAGTTCACAGAGAACAGATCTTATTGGGAGAACAGGTGGTCTTTGTTGTTGTTGTTTTTTTTTTACATTTACATTTATTTATTTAATTTATTTTTTGCAATGAACCCAGAGCAGAAACACCTCCCACATTAAATTGGACATTGTGTACCTCTGATTAGATCAATTACAGCACAGCCTGCTTGTCCAGTTAATGTTAATCAGTTCAACAGAAGCTCATTATGGAATCCGCCTTTTTGAGACTCTACTGTGCGATTTTTAAAAAATGAATCTGACATCTACTGGTAAATTCATTAAAACTTGTCAGTTCTCTTGTGGTGTTTTTTTTCACTGGGTTCTTGGCAAAAGTGACCCCTCCAACTAAATGGAATGAACTATCGATCCTCCATCTCCTGATGTGTGCTGATCAGGTGGTGAATCAGCTCTAGCTGGTGTTTTCTTTCCTGCCTCCATGCGGGAGGGTGGTTAGTGGAAAAAGGCAAAACAAGCCAAGTGATGAGTGACTGCTCCTCAAAGCCTGGACACTGGGAAATCAGACCAAAGAAATCAATAGCTGCTATAATGGGAGGCGAGTTAGCCAGTGGGTCACTGTCAATCGTGTGTCACCGGGGGTAATACCAGGAAACATGAGGCCACAGACAAATGTACAGGATGTGGCCATTAGTAGCATTTAGTTGTGCAAAGAAAATTAAGCATCTTCAGTGAAATTTTATTTCAGTGAAAATTACGCTGAAATGTAGTTTTATTATTTAATAGATACACATACCTAAATGCAATCTCTTTTCTGTGTCATCCTGCTATTAAACCATAGCTAGAATGCCTAAGTATCTCTTTGATAATATATAGTACCAAATCTGTCTTTTCATGACTTCTCTTCTCCATCAAATTCTTTGTTAGTGCACTGACCTACGAATACCGAGAGACTGTTCAATTGCCTATCACCCTACATAATGAATTACTCCTTAACATATTGATATGTTAAATGTGACACAACCTTGACCTCTTTAACCCATGAGACATTGTAATGAAAGCCATCATATTGTGTGGCCCTCGCCATATTTCAGTGAGAAGACCCCCCCCTTCCCCTCACACAGATCTTTGTGTGTAGTTTTACATGAGAGCCATGTCAAAGCTCAACAAGTGCTGAGGAGAAATACACAAATCAATGCATTTCAGAGAGGGAGAGAAAGAGAGAGAGGACACATTTCCCCACAGAGCTCTCTTGGGCAAGCTTAGCAAATGGAGCCTGTTCTACCCCCAGGCCTCTGCCTGCTACACCTGAGTCATGAAGCTTAAAACCAGCTTGTTGCAGTGGAGTTGGAACCCTGAGAGGAAATTTATTCTCAGATCCTAGATTCTGAAACATCTTTGCTTGCTGCTTTTTGGGAATCTGTCAGCGTGAAATTAAACCATCATACTTGTAATGAAAGGGCTGTGTATAACATTTTTAAGTTTGTTTTTTGTTCAGATTTACCCTGTGGCTCTACTGCCATCATTTCCCAAGCCCCAGAGTGGTGATAAATATTAGCTTTCATTAAAATGAAACAAAAATGAAATAATGTGATTTTCCAAGTTTAACCGACTTTCCTAAGATGGCAGCAATATATAGGTGGGTGTCCATCACTCTGTAATGGTGTTCAGTCTCTGCTCTGGTGACCATGTGATCATTTACTGCAACTAAAGATTCTCATCTCCATTTCTGCGCTTTAATATGCCCTGACAGTAAGGAGGGAGCCATCTGGATTAAGAGCGTTTTTCCCGACCTGCACAATTATCCTCCCAGGTTCAATCCAAGACAATCTGATTAGACCTATCTCCTTCTTGAGGGAGATAACATTTGGTTCATCTCTTAGAGCTGTTGCTCAGCCATCTCAGTCAAATCCCAAAGACATTTGCCATCTATTACAAGAAGGGAGATAAAATGATAAAACAGTTTCGTCCAATCACCCAGCACGCTTGAATGATATCGAATCAAGGGGCTGCCGTGGAGGCTATTTTCGGGACAGGGGCGGGCGGAGAAGGAGTGTCGTCTGGCCAGTGTGTCAAATCAGAGAGGAGTGGAGATTGATCAGGCACGTCACACCTCATTGGGCCCTGCTGCGGAGAGGGTCTCTTGAGTGGGACGGAGGGGGGCTGATTGATCTGCTCAAGGGGGACATGTGTAAGCTAATCTTGCTGGTCTAAAGGTAATTGGACTGAAAGCTCCATCACTTAGCACAGAGACAAAGACCAGAGCCCAGCACACTTCCCAACCATTTTGCTAGTGGGAAGAGGTGTGTTTTCTTCAAGCACAACATTAATCAATAAACTGAGGTTAACTACCTTTACAACCATTTTGGGATGTTACAAAAATGTGAACCAGTGTGTAGACATACAACAGTCTCTCTTGTCATGAGTAGGCTAAAATGAGCAAAGATAATTCCATTTGTGTACTAAACATGTAAAGTCATGTTTAGGAGAGAAGTATCTTCAAACATATAGCTCAAATCTTTTCTCCTTAATACAAGTGGAAGGGTGGTTGACACTGATGTGTTGCAGTATGTGTAGAGTATGTGTAGTTCATACCAGCTAAAGACAGTAGCACAGAGCAACAGGAGAGAGAAATGCGACAAGACAGCTGCAGCATTAGAATAACACCCCTCCTGTAGCTGGAGTGCATTTTGAGGCTCCTGAAGAAGAAAAAAAAAAAAGTCTGTTCAGCTTTTAATACCTGCGGCTCAGTTGGTGATAAATCTAAGGGTTATTAATGGTCTGTCTGTGAGTGCTCCCACTAATAAACTCCCTGACACCGCCTGGGGGAGGCTGGCCAGGCACTGGCTCCCTGTAACTAACTCAGTGCTACAGTACTTGCCCGACCCGGCATGGAAGAAGGTACTACAGATGGGACAGTGGTGCTGTACACTGGGTAAACTGGCTGCAGGTTGGAATCCGAAGAAAAGGAGTACTGATGTACCCTAAAGCATAGTGTATTACCTCCTGTAAAAACTGTTACACATGGGTTAGATGTTTTCGTGTTGAGTGTAAATCGCCAGACACATTAAAAGGCATCTGGTTCCTTTTAGCAACAAGAAAAACCCAAGAAAAGAGGATGGTTAGAGGTACCTATCAGTCTGTGTTATCAGGTTCATTATCAGTCTCACTTGTAAAGGCCATTGATGTGTTGTGTGCTTAGTATGTTCAATTTAACACTTTCACTTAACAATTCTGGGCTAATTGACAATGCTGATTTGGGCCAACTAAAGAAAAGCGTGAAGCTCCAAAAAGTTTTAACATTTGCTACATGTTGCAAAATACCAGTAATGTAAATTCATATTGTAATGATGTTATCCCCATCCTCGTTGTTTCACGGTTCTCAATGCACCATTGAGGCACTGGACCAATCTTTGCACAGTCTAGGACTACACAGCAGATTACAATTATCCTCACAATATTGTTAATTCAGTGGTGAGGCAGACAACTTGGTGGAGGGGTTATTCGCTCAGATGTGTGTGGATGTTGTGTATCATCTATGGGGAGTATTTCTGCTTGATGTGTTACCCTTCAAAAATCATCATGAAAAACTAACAGGTGTACAATTAATTAAAGACAGCTGCAGATCATACATCCCAAAAAATCAGGAAAATAGACAACTATTTTTGTAATTTTTGCAGAAATGTCCTCTCCTTTGTTAATTTCCCCACAAAGCATTTGTCTTTATTTTATTTTATATTTTGCTTAGCCATTTTATTTTATATTGTGCTTAGCCAAACATGGTCATAGCCTTCTTGGATCATAAAATAGCTGTTTCTTGAAAGTAACAGTAGCTATTGCCATCGTAACCAGTATAAAGCCACCCACTTACTTGCCTTCCCTGCCAGTGCCCACACAGTCTTTTCCTGCCCTCACGATGAAGCAGGCAGTTTTGCAGCACTCACTTGCAGAAGCCATTTGTTTAGCCTCAGCTGTGATAGTTTGACAGCAGACCCAGCGGCGGGATTTCAATAACCCTGACACAGTATCAATATCAACCACAGCTCAGCCTGTGATTAATGTTCTTAAGCAAACAACCCAGACAATCCATTCACTTCAATTTACCAGCCTTTGTTTTCAACACTGTTTTATGAAGTATAAAAGCTTAAATATTTAAAAAGCTTTGTCGAACCTAAATAGACAGTGTAAAATCATAAAAATGCATTATTGTGTTGCTCATATTTGAAAAGCAAGCAGTTGTACTGTATTTAATGGTTTACTTTAGATATTGCTACAGAGGGGCAGATGTCAAAGCCATAAAATACTTAACAACTGTTCGAATTTTAACTCATGTTGAGTGTAACTAGCTCATACTTACCCATTCCTGGACAAAGGTGAATCAAGAAAATAACGACAATTCTCAGGATAATGTAACATGAACTTTAAATTAACATGAAATACTGTGGTGAGGCAAGCCGCACAGAGTTGGTGTCAAGGACCTTCCCCAAAAAGGCAGACGACATATTTTTATTCAAGGCCAGCTGAAGCCAACATGCCATACATGTGCTGATTACCAGCCAGCTTCAGGTGTGCATGCCTGTTTGTGGGGCTGCCACTGTCCAAGGTTCTGCAACACCCTTGGTCCATAGGGGTACCTGGAGTGCTTAATAAACAGTAGCTGATGTGTCTCAGACACAGAACTAGCCCTAATCATGCCACCCCCCTCAACATATTTGTAGTGATTCTAGAAATCCCTTGAAACTTATACTTTGACTACTTAGCAAGGGTTAATAGAGTTGCTATCTCTGCAGGTGCTTACGTCCAATATAGGTGGACCTATACACATGTGCAGATGTGTTTGACAGCTGGATAATCTTCTAGTCAGAAATACTATGTTAATATTTAAATATTTTCTAAATTCGTGGTTTAGGGTTAACATTGTTTTATAACAGAGTGAGTAAAGATGAAGGATGATGTGACACAAACCCGTCTTACATCGATAATCTAAAATCATCACATTTCCAGTGGGATGTTGATGCAAACACATTTGCACATGTCTGTAAGTCTCTGTGCTGTCAACAGGATGGAGTACAGGAAGCCATTCTATGCCTGAATAGATTTGCCCTTAGTGTACCACCCTTCACCTTGCCCATAGAGAAGGAATGTGTCTCTCTCATGACTAGGGAACACATAAACCACTTCTGATCTTTTAAGCCGACAGACACTTACCTATTTCACAAGCTATTTTAATGCTTTTCACTCATGTCTGCATAGATTTTTTGTAATTACTTCCTACTTTTTATTGCCATGGCCCTAAAAAAGAAAAAAAAACCACTAAGCTCAATGATCTAGCTAGGATGTTCTTTTGTAAATATTCATTATCAAAAGTGCAGTTTGCTGTTCAGTGTGTGGTCCCTTCTTCTCATGGAGATCCCAATATGTATTTAATAGGATTAAATTTCCAACTGCAAGGACGCTGTGAAGGATTCTGCTGAATGGGAGGTGCTCCTGCATCATTCGGCCGGCCCCAATCCCTTATATGAGGTAATGGACTACATTACGCATCCGGCCCCTGCGGGAGAGGTCCTGTCCCTTGGATGAATGAAGCACTTATAGTAATGTAAATAATGTGGGTTGGGGAGGGGTGAGGTATTTTTAGAGCGCCTTCTTAGGTATAGCCGTGACGGAGAAGTCTCATAAATCCCGCTGCACCTTCTCTCTTCCGCTCTCCTGCCCTGGTAGCTTTGGGCTGAAGTTCAGCTCCCGTAAAAATGTGTGAGTCTATTAAGACCCCCGGTTTCCTGATAGCCCCACCGGGAGTCATTTGTCCGCCGCACCTTTGCTGTGTGCGTGCTGGAAGTCCTCTATAAATGCAAGCTGTTGCCTCTGAGTATACTCATGGTCTCGGAGGCCTGTTCCCCGTCTGCCCATGTTGGAGTTCACAGGAGAGAATGAGGACTCACAAAGACACTGTCTGCACAGCTCGACACCTTGGACTCTCATTTGTCCCTTTAATTGTTTACATGAGTGAGAGTTGTAGGCGTGTAAAATGTCATCAAATACATGAGAAAGAGGGGACACGGTGCATGTGTGTCCATGTGTGGGTTGGTGCTGTGAGTCTGAATAGCTAATGGATTTTAGTTCTTGAAAGTCAGTGGGGTATATACTATGGTATTCTCCATTTCTGTTGTAGATTTATTTAAGCTGACTGGTGTGAAAATCAGCACGGTCCAAATTATTTAACAAATCAGTTATGGACAGTCAAAATTCTTTCATCTTCTCTATCTACCTGACAAAGGAGACATCTCGTTACTCTTGCAGCCCAGCACAATATAATGTAGATGTGCTCTTATGAAAGCCAATGTATTGAATGGATGACAATCTGAACATAAATTTAATCAGCCTAAAGGAAAAGGAATATAGACCTGCGTCTTCCTCCCCTACTCCCCTTGTCATGTCTGACTTCTAATGAACAGTAAACATGGTGATTTGATTAGATTCATACACGTCCAGAGAGCATGGTGAGGCTTTGGAAAGCATCCAAGAGTGTAATTAGATGCTTTTGTTGAGAGCGGCTCCACGTCTCTGCGAACACTTAGTCATTTAGAGAGAATAAGTCATGAGTTTGATGGGAGGGGGGTGCGTGGGGTGGAGGGGATTGAACAAGGCACAAGGAAGGATGTTGCTGGAGGATTTGCAGACACATCACACAGACCAACATCAGCAGGAACAAAATGAAATAACAGGCCTTAAGCGAGGCCTCTGGATCTTTTCATAAATTCATTCACACTCACTCACACACACATACACACACCCCCACACACACACATACACAAACAGGGATATGCACTGCAAAAAGGCTGCCACAGCAGTTGTGTCTTCAATCAGGAGTTCAATCAAAGTATGACAGCATGTTACAATTGGTAAGTCATTGGAAGCTGAGGATTTCAAAACATCTCACCCCACAAGAAGAAGTATATTGTAATATACTGAGAAATATGTTGTTCAGTCCAAGAAAATATCAGAAGTATGAGTAAAATATATTAATGAAAATAAAAAATGATTCCAATATACCAAAATGGCAATAATTTACACATTTTAAATATATTTATTGAGCTAAAAATACATAGAGAATGTATACCAGAGAATATAATTTTTTGTATGGGTCAGAAGACACATTCCCTTAGCAATGAGCAGATTGAAATATACACACAGCAATCTCAGACTTGACTTAAAATGCATAACATTCATAAATGTGATAATGAATATGAGCAGGGGATATCATGTCCATATGAGTCATATCATCAAATAAATCATATATTACTTAAATGTAAATCCTGTGGAAAACAAATAACACATATTGTGTCAGATTTATGCTTTATGTGGTAGATTCGAGTTCCACCATTCATTGCGAGTCACACAGTGATGTCATCTTGATTGGCGTGGAGGACAATTTTCTCCGATGACACTGACAACTTGGAGTGTGAAGACACGGTCCTGGCTGCATTCTTTCTTGTAAAGCTCAGTTAGGTCTACTTGGTTGTCGGCTCAATTCTGGTCCACTGCAAGTGCCAAAAATCGGGGACGTTACTCGCCATTTTAGTGCCCCCGACGGGAGACCTTGAATTTTAGAAGTCTTCTGATGGGATCACGGCCGAGCAGAATTGACGAGGGCTCATTTCAGCTCCTTGTGCCATTGCAGAGAGATGATTGACCAGTCAAGCGTTTAATCTCTGCCCCGAGGAGCAGCACCAATCAGATCCCCCCTGCAAAATTTAATAACTGTAGCCAGTGTCAGACTTGTCAGTCTCACCCTGTGATGAAGTTAGGGGGGGGTGGTAGTGGTGGTGGTTGTGGGGGAGGAGGGGGTGTCAGGGTTTTGGCACAAAAGGTACTGTAGATTGGGTGCACACCTTTCCTGTTCTCACAGAAGAGCCTGTTTTGTGCAGGCAGATAGTGGGGACAGCCTTCTACCCCTGTCCAGATGAATGTGCATCAGCTTATTCTCAACCTCGGAGTGGAGCTGACAGTAAGGGTTCGATTCCACTAAATCAAATTCAAATATGTGATTGGTGTAAATGGCTTACACAGAGGGGGAGTAGGTTTTAATGTTTTGCAGTAGGAACATGTCCGGACACTCATATTATACTGATGTTATAGATCCCCTACTTGAAGATGCCCGATCGTTACACAAGACCCACTTAAGGTTTGTGAGTTTGTATGCACAGATGGAAGAACCCCCTGAGCAACACAGCCATCTTACATGCTAGACATCAGAGGACACAGCCTAACAACCTCTCGACCTTATCCCCTTTGATTCAGTTATCTGCCACTTCATCACTTACAACCCACATACTTCATGAAGATCCTGCAGTGTATCTTGGAACAAGGAAATCTGCATTGCATGATATCACTCTTGAATGCATGTATAAAGACTCTTCCTCTATAAAAAAAACAATAACTTCAGTGACTTTGATGAATTTTTTTGCAAAGATAATTTTATGTAGCAAAAAGACATGAGGATGATATTCTCAAATTTTCATTTAATATCTTTCATTCATTGTTTTTTTTCTAAGCCAGCTATTGCTAAAAGGAAAAAAAAACTTAGTTTGGATATATATTTCAACAGAAATAAAACACAAAATATCAAATTATAGAATTTATTTCATTTTCATCACATATGTATCACTATAATTTGTATTGACACCTCATAAATAAATAGAGATTTATGTATATATGGACAAAAGTCACACAATACAATGAATAATCACAAATATATATCTGCCTATCTAGCACCAGACATTACTATCTTTTCTGGCTACTTTATATAAGCAAGTGACTCTCTGACAGTTCAGTATACTGCACTGAGTGTAAGTTTGCAAATAACTTAAAAATGCTATGTAACCACTTCCCTTTGATTATATCACTTTAATCATTAGGAGACTTTACATTCACATTAATAGCGTTGCCTGATACAATTCTCCTACACTTTGCATAGTATCAGACAACGTCCCCAAATGAACAGAGTTAAGGCGCTTAATCAATTATTAAATGTACTACTTATACTTAGATCCAACGTACAACACACTATGAAAAAAGGGAAACACATAGATGACAACCATAAAATAGAAATATGTTGAACGCACAACACTCTGAAATCCACAGCAATTTTGTAAGCAGTTTTCAGTCAAACTTATTATTTCAATGTACACGTTTTGTATTTTGAATTTCCACAAAAGTAACAGTAACACCGATAAACCTAACTCCATTCATATGCTGGTATGACTAAAATGAGTTTGTGACTCAAACAGAACCAGCCTCCACCCAAAACATTAGCCATAAAATGAATCTTGATCCCCTGTGATGCTGTAATGTCAAACCACCCTAATTGCTACCGTGATGTGTGCAGAACGATCATTGTTGGCTTTGCTAAAACCAGCTGTCATTATCACTCAAAATGGATCTCTTCTGGAGCGATAAATCTATGGTCTTGCCCAAATAGCTCAATAACTCAACCATTAACATGAATAAATATATGTACAGTATGAGAAATATGGTCACACGTTACACACGTCACCAACACCGACAGCATATGATCAATTGGACACTATGCCCATCTATATCAATTGAGCTCCAGTTTCACATGTATATATGTTTAATCATATTTCACCGTTAGCCAAAAGAATTCACTTTTATACATTATTATTATTTTTATTTAATGTAGTCTCAGATGCACTTCTGCATTTTTTACACCTGCAGAAATACTGAATTTGGCACAATTTCCAGATTTATAATATCATATTCCTCAAGTCATCAGTGATTATAGATTTTTGGCATATACCCTTAGTGATAAAAACAAAGTGCTATTAAAACACAATATTACTACTGTTAGAATAAAGACTATATACGCTATATGTAGCCTGTTTAAGACAGGACTGAGTAACGAGTGCACAATGACTTTAAAAAAATATTCACTTGAAAGTAATTTATTGTCAAAAGTAAATTTGATACAAATGGCTATGCATTTTGTAGAATTATACATACGAGGTCAGACCCTAATAAAATATTATTGCTCCATCTTTTTAATGTTATTTTCCTATTTCTTTCAGGCAGAATCTTTGATAGAAGGAATCAAAGCAAGCTTCATACATACCCACTTGATGTTATTCCTCCCAGACATCAAAATGGACGTCTTAAACTTGTTCTTATTGCACTATTCTCACAGCGATCCCCCTCAAGTGATTTCCATTTGATTTTGTGGTTCTCATTATTACCACCTACTTGCCTTCCGTTACTACATTTGTTTACAAATGACTTAGTATAGCAGCAATTAAAACGGAAAATCCGAAGACAAAAATAAAATAAAAAATGGTGTGTATATTTATTTCACTGAAACGTCATTGATCTTATTTAAACACGCTGAACAGAGTCGCCACTCCGGTATCTGATTCCAACAGGCCCGGCTAAAACCCAGGGGAGGTTATCTACTCATTTTCATTGTTGGAGGAGTCAGGGCTTGATTCCCCATCGCTGAGAGCCTCTTTGTTCGTGAATGTTCCCGCCAGCGTGGTGCTGAGCCGCGGTTTGACCGGGGCCAGCTCTGACAGGATAATGTTGTCATTGCTCACCAGCGTGGTCTTGTCCATAATCTCCTGGCTGTGCTTCGAGATGACAGAGTCCAGGAAGTCATACTTCGGTGACAGTGTCCCGCTCTCAAAGAGGTACTTGGCCAGGTGGGAGAACGCCACGTTGCTCACAAAAGACGCGAGCATGGACACAGTCTTGAAGGGGAACCTCTGCAAGATGAAGTACTCCACCTTCTTCGTGAGCTGGTGAACCTTCTTCTCACGGGTCCAGCCAGGGTAGTAGATGAATGGGGGAAGCTTGAGGTAGGGTTCCCCGCCACCGATGCGGAGGAGCAGGCCAAAGATGTAGCCAGCCACTGAGCCATAGGTGTTGGTGCCCTTGACAAAGAGCACGCTGATGAGCTGGGGGAAGATGATGACGTACACCAGGTCAGAGCTCAGGTACCACAGGCCATAGACTGTGCCTGTGAGCAGTGCCATCGCCATGGCCAGGGCACCGAACACGAAGATAGTGACCCGCATCACCCAGACGATCTCACGGTCTGAAGCCTGCAGTGGAACAACAACCAGAAAGCACAACTGAGCTTACTGATTCTCACTATAAGGCATGCATACAGTTGTCTCTGCTATGGCAGACAGTGCCTACATAGTCACTGGCTCTGTCTGCAAAGAGCTAGGAGCTCACAAGAGCCAACTACCAAGCAATTAATGAGATCGGATAAGGTCAATTTCATATGGAAGGTACAATCCAGAGAACTGAGACAAAGAGAAATCTGACTCATGAGCCAGGAGATTCCCTAATAATTTGGCATACAGGGCTGAAGTATACTGTGTAAGAGGCAGTCTCTAATGAGCTACTAACTGTGCACCACTAACACTTTTGTCAAAGAGGAAAACCTCTGAATGGAGGGTAAAAATATATTTGAGGCCTCAATAGCATGGAAAATAACTGAGGCATAGTGGGAAAAAACATAAACTGACCACAAAATCTGCCATTTCTTTCAGTTTAGGAAAGACTAAAGTTTATGTAAAAACTGCAAAAAAAGTTCTCCAAATTGCAGGTATTGCTTTCACTAAAAGATTTACACCGGGTTGGTCCAACCCAAACTCCATTGCCATTCAGTCTTTTGCTCATTAATCACATTTAGTATTTATGAGTAAAATGGCAGAGAAGTATATTAGAATATGGTGAAATATTATCATTAAAGCTTAATGGAACAGGGTCTCTGTGATTGTTTCTCTACAAAGGGAGAGGAACTGATCAAAGTTGAATGTGGTTTGAAAGAGGTGGATCTCACCGACTGGCGGAAGGCGAGCTGGTAAATGTTTCTGGCAAACATGGAGCTGGCAGAGAGGATGGACGAGTCAGCTGATGACATCACTGCTGCGGACACTGCCCCCAGGCCAAAGAAGGAAATGTAGGGCGGGCACAGATGTTGGAGCACAATGGGTAGAATCATGTCTGATTCATCCTTCTTCATGGGCGGTATTGGCCCATAGGAGGTCTGGTTCCAGGCTGCATTTTGAAAAGACATAAGTCAATTCATCCAGAGGGCCTGATAACAGTCTCACACATCATAACCACATGGCACATCTTCTTCCGACAGATGGCGTACGTTGCCAGTCCTCTGATCTGTTTGAGAATTCATGGAACTTAAATATAAAATAGTATATTTTTCTGCTTGTACTCAGTTTCATAACCCTAAGTATTACTGTGCGCATGCAGGAATTGATAACCCTACTAATGCATGCAAAGCAAGCTTGCAAGAAGACTTAGGAGAAGCTCAATGACTTTAGCAACAGTAACCATTTACCTTCCGATGACACCGTATTGAGGACAAACTACTCTTCTCCTTCTCATCAGTACTTTCCAAACTCTCAGACAGATCAGTGTAGGTACTATGCTATCTGTCAGAAGACAACGCAAGCGGTGACTATATTTTGGGGAATGCTGAATAAAATGGAAGTAAAAACATGTTACCAATGTTTCCAAGCACTCAGCATATGATGAGTATAAATCTGCCTTAAATAAACTGGACTTTTTGTCAGTCAGATGCTGCTACTTCCTGCCCTTACTGTCCTATGAAATAATCATTTACTTGATGAGACAGGAGATATAACTCAAAGCTACATCTTTCTAGATTAAAACCTAAAATAGCACTAACACAGGTATGAATGAAACATAAACAAACTTATTTCCAAGCACTTAGAGGGCTGTTGAGCCTTCCTTCATTGTGCTATATTGTTCAGTTTGATCAGCCAATTGAAACAGTGGCTACTTTTTGTTTTTTATATGGCATAATGATCTTCGTAGTCCCTGCAGTGATGTACAACAAAGCAATGCAACACTTGATTAAATGCACAGCTCAAAGTCAAGGCTCAGTGTGGTTACACTGAATAGAAGCCTTAATTTTACAGGATATCTTGTCCATTTCAGTTTTTGTTCAGATTGTTTGCAGAGGCTGAAACTTGTTTGTACACTAAACTTGCATCACTAGTGGGATAGCTGACTAGTCACCCTGCTTACACTGGTCCTTGGTAATGTAATTCCAGAATGAAGATATTCATTTAATTTGTCATTGCTCACATACCAGTAACATTATCTCCATGAAGTGAAGTGTACATCAGCACTCCACTGAAGCATGTTTTTATACTGAGCGTTTTTCCCACTCATCCATGAAGCCTTTTGTCAATCTGTCTCTTTTTTTTCCAGGCCCCAGACATTCGGTTGTTAATGAAATGTGTCGCAACGCAAAAGCTTGACAACAACAAAATTAATTAAACTTCTTCAGATGTAATATTTACGGAATCCACATTGTTAAATGGATACCCCTCAATAATGAATGATAGGAGCCATCTGTTGTTATTTACTCGCCTGTATCCACAGTGTTCTTAACATCTAAAGTGAACATGATTCCACCCTGGGACCAACCAGCTGGGAAGGACACCTCTGGGTGTGAGATGCAAATTCGAAAGGACCGACTGTTTGAGTCAGAGGTTCTCCAAGCATTTAGCGTTTGATCTGAGAGCCCAGAATTGATGTCTGAATGCATCCCACTTAATTTATGCCTACAAAAATTTTTCTGGTGAAGGGCTAAACTTGAAGTCTATATCTATACCATCATAATTAGTCAAAAAGAAAAGTCTACAAAACATACATGTAAAAAAATACCCAAGCATATCTGTAATCATTTACTTTGGAAATCCAAATATACACCAGTGCATACTACTGATCTGATCTGATCTGTTGATAAATGATAAATAATGTCCCTATTGTGTATGCTTCTATAGGCCTTATTACAGTCACTAGTAATGCAATTAGTTTGTGAATCTGGAAAGGCATAAAAATGGTGAATATGAATTGTATGCACCTTTTAACCTTATTGCAACCAATATGCCGAGTAAATATGTATAATGAATAACTGATGTCTGTATCTGTGGAGGCTTATTTGAAATGAACACTGTACCTGGTGTAAGCCTCATAACAGTGAACACCTGATGTGTGTTTACCTGTGGAAGCCCCTACGGCTCCTATCAGGACCGAGGGCACGGCCATGACCAGGCAGCCGAACGCGGCCAAGAAGGAGAGGACTTGGGCGTAGGTAGCTGAAGAGGCAGAAAGAACCCGTTGAAAATAGACCTGCCAGGGAATCCCCCCCAACATCTAGAAACAAAAACGCCATTGTAAATACAGACACCCAACAGAAAGAACTCACAGCATGGGCCTCATATTCAATCTAACAGCAATGCGGTTTGTCCATAGAGTCTGAGCAATCTTTTTTTTTCCTGTACTTGACCAGCAGTTTCTGCTAATTATTCCATCTTCCCATCCAATGACATGGTATAAGTATGAAAAATGAAATGCTCAATTTTCTCACTCAGAGTTCAGGACACAGTGTATTGTGGTTAGATTGAACTGTAGCCATTATTGCACTGCATTATGTTACTACATTAATGGCACCATATATCACAGTTCATGTCCAGAAAAAATATATTTATGCAAAAACTAAATTTTGTGACTGGTTAATAGCAGCAAACATCATGAAGAGCAATTGCTTAGTACATTTTTGTATGTTCTCTCAATTAACACCCTGAGAAGAGCTGTAGTTGTAGTTTTTATCCAGAATTTATTCTTAAGTACCAGCTGGCACTTCCTATTTTAAAGTTAAAATCTCATTTACAACACATTTGAAGAAATGAAAAGCATGAATAAATAATTCCAAGAACACTGGTTTTAGAATAATACTATTGTCTACAAAAAAGTTACTCATGTCACAGATAGAAATTATTACAGAAAGAAAGAACAGTATTATTCTGTTTAGTACTTGCAGGATCAACATTTTCACCAGTGCCTCAGTTTATCACAGGGAAACTGTGTGAATGTATCATGAAACATTTGAATTTTAATTTACCAGAAGGCAGAAGTTGTCCAGCCACATCCATATGTCTGAGGACTTAATGTTTCCCAGCCAGGGTGTCTGATAGATCTCCTTCACAGCTGTGACTCCGATGTCAGACACAGCTGGGTTAGACAGTGCAAAAGGCACACTCACCCACTAAAGATGAGAATGAGACAAAAAAAAACCCTTCAGACCGTTCATGAATCTGATCACCCATTTGACCAAACAGATTACTTTCAAGAACAGAAATGAAATATTTCTAAATTTTAACTAATTAATAAGAGAGCTGAAATTTCCTCACCCTCTGTGAAATGCTGAGACAGCCATTTGAAATAATGGGCATGCAGTCAGAATATAATTGTACTTTTATGAACCTCCAAATTTCTACAGACAGAAGGAAGACCCCCCCCCCCCAACACACACACACACACACACACACCACCACCACCCCCACTTCATCCCGGTAAACTCACCAGTCCCAAAAAGATACAGAAGAGCTGGACTACATCCGTGTATGCCACTGAGTACAGCCCTCCCACAAGGGTGTAGAAAATGGCAATAAGTGCCGAAATGATCACCGACATGTTGATGTTAATGTCCACAATTACACTCAAAGTGGCCCCTACACAGAAAACATGGGACCATGTTAGACCATACAGCACCTTCAGATCGAACTAAAACTCCTGATTGCTGTATGTCTATAAAGGTAAGAAAGTAGCGATTATTGTCCAGTCATTGCCCGGCTCTGTATACAAGTTCAGAAAACAGTGAAAGACTTATTTGGGTATTGCTCAGCGTTGGGTCTGCATCTAAATATAAGGCAATGGGTAAATATGTAACATTGTTGGAACTGGGAGCACTATAATAATCAAATCAAAATGTGTGAGGAAATCCAATCCATAGATGTTTTATTACTGCTTTACATACCCAGAGCAGATAAAATAGCTGCTGACCAGAAGATCTCTCCCATGAGAGCTGGGATGAAGAGGAGACCACCCATTCTTTTCCCATAGAGCTGCTGGAAGGGGTCAAGCATGGTGACGTAACCTCTGGAGCGCATGGGTTTGGCGAAAAACAGACCACCTGCAAAAATGGAAATGCACGTCACTTTGCCTGATGCAGTGAAAATGAATTGAATTCACTGTATCGATGCACTGTGGCTGTGTTGTAGTCATTACAATGCATCAGTTCACATAACAAACACGACAGTGTAGTTAATACTGTTATCCGTCGTTGTTAATATTAATATCTATATTATAAATTAAAGATCCCCGAAAATTCCGACTACTGTGCCCTTATTGAATGGTCAAAACTACAACAAAAACAAAATCAAAACAAGAGAAAATGTGGTATATATATATATGCTCATACCTACTACCAAACTCAGCGCGTATCCGAATGGAGCTTGCGCCCACGCCAACCCATACCCCGGTAAATAGACGTTTTCGGCGGTTCCATTGATGTAGCCACCGCCAACCCAAGTTGCTAGAAAAGGTCACGATTAATTACATATTTACAGAAAATTCAGGTTACAAACAATGGACAACATCAAACATACATATGCAAATTAAAACCATAAACCAAACATCTTTTTTATGACAAACTGCAATATTTATGAATATATAAATCACAGAAATTGTATTCATGCAAAGACTGAGACTCTACAAAACACTAGACTTTTACACGAAATTCTGTGCGTGCTTGTGTTTATCTGTGTTCGAAAAAGTGTGTTTAAAATGTCAGTTTTACGAACATCAATCAATCAAACCGTTCCAGTCTTGCTAGTGCCATGTAATGGAACTGCATTCCGGATTATAATTTTTAACATTACATGTTACCCCGTGGGTTTTGCATCCTATTTCTGAATTCACTTTGATTTAGATGCATTGATATTAATGGGAATGATTAAATTAGCCTTTTGCAGATTGCCATTAGCATCGTTCGATTTTGTAGTAAAGTGCGAATTAATAATTCACGATTTTTTCTACATTAAAAGGCTATCCTCGGGGTTTCCTCTCTTATTAAAATAGCATCAAAGACATTTTGTTTTGAAAGGCTCTGGGCGTGTTTAATTACCAAGTGCAACTCGTATCGACAACCGGTGTTGTTAATAAAATTTAAACAAAGAATGACCAAAACATGAATTTGTGGTTGCAACAACTGTTTACTATTTTCAAGCAAATATTAAGTTCTTTATCACTGTTGCCTATCCCCTGTGATAGCCTCACGTGTGAAACCAACCGAGCTGAAGTATTTTTTACGTTTAGTTTAATATCAT